>NC_060153.1:29449698-29578612 GCF_021292245.1 Micropterus dolomieu
ACCCCCCCCCCCCCCCCCCCATGTGCCTGAAACAATAGACCGTTGAGGCAGACCCTCCACCATATATAACCATTATGCCTACTATTAGCATGGAAACATGATGAGTCTGTCACAACAGCAGTGCTGCTTATGTAGCACAGGTAGCCCACATACCAACCCACACCCTGTACCTGTTGCTATGTAAAGCCCAGCTTAACACTCATCCTCAGAGACTTGGAGAGAGAATACGCAGGCACACACACACACACACACACACACACACACACACACAGGCTGTGTGAATCTATAATAGTCTCTTACCATAATAGTATTCAAGACATTTGGAAATATGCAAGCATGCAGGCTAGTGTTGGGTGTAACATAAAATAAACTCTTAGATTAGCATTTCAAGTGAAACTTATCACTGTGTACAGATGTAGCCATTAGTGTAAATTATTGTTAATGTACTACCGTACTTTAGATCCATCAATCTTGGACTGTTATGGCTAAACACTCATTTTCTTCTCTTGCAATAACTGCAAGCATTACCATTTCAGGAAAGATAAAAGCACGAATTTCCTCTTTTACAAAAGGTTACCAATGTAAAATGTTACTCTTTCTGCTGAAGTTCTTTATTTGATTTTGCTCTCCGTTGACAGTGTCATTTACTACACTGCCAACGAGCCTGGAGGGCAATGACAAACACCATCTTAATGATGTTTACATAGCAGTGTCTAGATGATGTATTCAGTCCCACTGACTCATGACAAAATGGCATTTCAGCCTGTTTCACACCAACTGTGAAATGAATCACGCAATAATAGCAACGATTAATCACACACGTTATCATTTAGGCTTACGTGCTTAAAAATACAGCTCAGGCAAGATGGCTTAATGTACTCTATGCCCTGGCAGAAGCTCACAGCTAATGTATGGTGCCTTTTACACTGACCCTTGTTTTCACAGCGTCTACGCGTTTACGTTTCCTGTTCTTACTGAGCTCCAAAGTTTCTGGCATGTGTGTTTATACATGCGGACAGATGCTATGGAGATACAGGTCGAGTGTGAAACTCAATAGGCTGTGTGTTTCTCAATGACTCAGTGAGTACTGTGGTGATAGTAACTGTACCTGTAGCTGCTATTCTACCTGGGGACACTCATTACAGACTCATAACTCATTATGTTGGTAGTAACCAAAGGGCTTGAGGGGCTGCTAGGCAACATCATGACAAATCTATTGATTCGGTGTTGATGCATTGATAGATGACTCGTGCCCATGGTAATGTTTCATGGTGGGGGGTTTCCACAATGCCACTGGTCAGAGCTGTATCAAGTGATCCTGTCAGTTAATGATTTACTCTAGATTAGCAGCTATTTGGTGGCATTAGACTGACCTAATTTGAGGCTACTTCTTCATTCATCCTGAGATTGGCTTCATTTTAGCCACTTTTATCTGTTGTCGATTGGGTTTGTAAAAAAAATATTTATGATCTCACAAATGCCTATGTTCTGCCTAAAATAAAATGTTTGCCTGGAGCTTGCTCTTCCTTCTTTATTGGAACGTACATAGGTCTGTTGCAGAGACAGTACAGTCTGTGGAAACAATGGATTTAAAAGAGGTCATATTCTGCTCATTTTCAGGTTCAAAATCTTATTTAGGGGTTGTACCAGAACAGATTTACAAGGTTTAATTTTCAAAAAAAACCACCATATTTTTTGTCAAACTGCACATTGCTGCAGCTCCTCGTATCACCCTGTGTTGAAGGCTTCGTTTTAGCTATTGAGTGATACATCCTATCTCTACAAGATCTTTGTTGGGAGCTTCAAGCTTAAGGACTACTAGCCAATCATAAGCAGAGTAGGGCGGGTTGTGAGAAGCCGGTAAATACAGCTTCGGTTCAGCTGTACATGTTGCCGACCAGCTTAGCAACATAGACTGGATCAACAGTTTCAGAGTGGTGAGTTATTAATCTGTAACAAAAGTATCATCCATAAAGTTGTAACTGAGCTCTGTCTCTACATCACAGTAACAACTTTATGTCCACTGACTGCCTGGAGGGTAGCTAGTGTTTGGAAGGGAAAGGAGAGGCAGTAGGTGGATGTCTTGTCACTGTGTGCTGTGGCTCAGTGTTTTTCCACCGATGTTTTTGAGGGCGTGTCGGACTATCAAACATTACGAGTGCGTGTTTTGCTGTGACGTCGCAGGAATCAAAGGGAAAAGGCTGGACCACAAACGAGCTTTTCAGAGCACAGTTTTCTGTGGCAGATGGGAACTCCCTTTGGGCTGGACTTTGGGCTTTTTCACTTTGCAAACCTGTTACATGCACAAAAAATAAATATAACTCAGTAAAGGAGAGGGAAAAAACCAAACAGCATAAAATGACCTCTTTAAACATTGGTTTCAAGAGAATAACCTGCAGATTAATTGTTAATGAAAGTAATAGTTTGTTGTCCCCTAGGTTGTTTCGCAGCCAGTTAAAACGCAGAATACAGACCTGAGCATGAAACATAATAAATACATAAAACATATAACAAAATATATATTATAAGAAGTGGCAACTAAATAACTTTATTTACTCTTTACTACCCAAAGGACTATTTATCTCTAGTTTCCTGTCCTGGGTTACCCTGCTGTAGAGATCCTCTGCTATCAATAATTCACTGCACACTGACCTGGCAGTGACAAGTGAGACACATGGGGACGAGTCTGGCTGACGTCATCCACTATGGCCCACTAGTCTTCCTGCTGTTACCACGTTCTCTTGATGAGCAGGATTACGCAACAGTAATCAATAAGTAATAATATCGTGAGGCCCCATACAATGGAGCCCGATGCAATCCAGTGACGTTCTTTGGCAGTGACAGAGAGCAGGCTGGTGGAGAGGCGTAATGATATGCAGTGTGTATTGACTGAAAGCAGGCAACATGCAATTCAGTACTGGCTGGAAGTAATAATGTGAGCACTGCCTTGAAGGTGACCTGTCATGAGGAAGAGGCTGAAAGGACTGGCTGCAGACACACATAAACAGACAGACAGACACAGACACACATGATTTGATGAAAGGGTTGGGTTGCGCACGTGTATATGTGAGGGGATCTCGCCACTCTGTGTTGATGTAGGTGACAGACTGTTGCCCCAGAACATGCTGCCCTCAGTCAAACGAAGTAAGAATTACATGGACCACACTGACACACACTCTTAACAATGCCACCTGACCCTGGGACATATGTTTCAGTCACTCCACAGCAACTGTCCAGGCCTGATTAAACCTCTGTCTTTCTAGCTGCACACAAACAGAAAGAGGAAAAAAAAAAAGATAGAGGAAGAAGAAAAAGGAAATATTTTCAATGGTGGCTTGTAGCTTGCACACCGTATTAACTATCCATTGCCTTTATTTGGCATTCAGATAAGCCACAACAATACTGAGATCCCATCAGATTCTAGGAACTTTACTTTGTTATGTGGCATATTTTCAGCTCAGTCTCCGCTTTACATTTGGACACCGAATCCAATTCACATCTAGAGGAGCCAGACGCTCCATCGAATCAGCCTGTGCAGCCTCAGACTCTGGCCCACTTTCAGTCAATCGGGAGCACAGAAGTGGAGCTCCCACACACTTGGCAGACCAAATTATGCAACCAACTCAGCACACACTGTTTGGATGTGCTCTGGTACCTCACACCTGAGAACAACAGCCTGCAGAGGTGCAACTTGAGAAAGCATAACATGTTCCTCAGTACCTCACACCTTTTTCATATCTATGTATAAACAGTGAGTAGTAATAAGAACAGTGACAGCTCTGAGGGTAAGAGATTTCAATTTAGGAAATTTTAGTTCTTCGACAGCTGCAAGCATGGAGGAAAACAGCACTGGGAGGGTTAAAATGTGATGAAAACCTGGTTTCTTAAACTTTGCTCTGTCTTCTCAGTTCTATAAGAAGCAGCAGAAGCAAAGTGATGCTTTCCATCAATGGCTGTGGGTACCCATGGCAACGCTTGTACTTTTATATTACATTTCGTTCAGTCCTCTCTTCCATTTAGGATTACCAGACTTTTTCCCATTCACTTGTAACACAGCTTTTCTAAATGTAAGTTAGTGATTATCACACAGCTGAAATGAATATTTGATTCTAATTGGTCTATTAAGACCTCTGAAAACATCACGAAATCACATGTATGTTATGATTTTCATTTTGAGAACAAACATTTTAGTCGTGGTTAAAGATTGAAGACAGATAATACAATAAAAAACTCTTTTAGGCTAATAATCACTTTCAGACACAACATATAATGTCAAATTACTGATTGATGGCCTAATTAGCATTGTAATATGTGGTATAATGTACAGAACTCTTGTTAGTATTGCGAAATATGTTCCAGTAATGACAAGCTCACTGTGTATGTTTTATAAAGAACTTAAAATGAGCCAAATACTCAATGCCAATTGAGTTATAAATGAAGTTCAACAGCAAATGTTAACAACTATAAAGTTCACAGGTGTGGGTTAAGCTGCCAAAAAGGCAAGGTAATGGACTTTTTTCAAAGCAGACATTTTGGCTTGTGATAGTAGGAGAAGCACATGTGTAATTAATAACATTAATTAACGAGTCAATTGCATTGAAGTGTCTGAGTAACCATTTCAGTGAGCCAGCATGCATAACACCATGATGTCTATTGAAGAACAGAACTAATGAAGCGGGGGGGATTCAAAATATTTGCTGTGTAGATGCAACAGCTGCGTCATAGACGTCTGGCATGTAGAAGAACATAGAGAGGACCTAATAAACAAATAAACAAAACAGCAACAAAATCCGCAAACTTGTCAAAATGGAGGAATGGCAGTCAGTTACAATGGCAAACTATAAACCATGATTGTAAAGGCAATCTAGTTTATTTACAAGGTGATTCTGATACAATCCATTCCAACAGGACTGTGTGGCAAGGAAACAGCCCGAGTCTAACGTTAGTTCCTATTGGTATTACCATTAAAATGGGAAAAAATGTGGACCATTTATAATGTTTATGATCTACAGAAGTGGATTAACCACTGTACACTGGTATTGTAGTAGCTCAGATCCTTGTCTTGTCAACAAATTCTTTCAGAAATAAGGGGGCACACTGACACAAGTCAGGGAGAGATTACAACTGCAAATGCTAGCCTAAACAGTAGCCTCAACCAGATACAGTTTTGTGTGGCTGGTAATTTAAGGATGAAAATGGACCTGTGGGTAGAGTTCAGAGATCTTTTGCAAAATACTCTAATAAAAATTATACCAAAATTGTGCCTGTCTTGTAAAATTGACCAATTAATACAGAGTGAAATGAGTATTAGTCCTGAGGGATCCATGTTTTCACAAGGGTACTAAAGGGAACTTTAGATTTGATTTTTCAGTTTACATACTGTTAACTGAAAAATCAAAAACTCGCCTGTTGAATGTCAATATTTACACGGTGAGCCCATAAATCAGGTAATATTGTATTTGAATGCAAACACCTTACAAAAAGTTATTTAATTAGGTGTTTGACCTTGATCCCAAAGAGAAGGAGCTATAGCTTCCTCATCCTACTGTCTTAGTCTGTCCCTCTAATTGGATTTATCTTGGGGCTTTAATTAGAATGATCAGGTGGTCAACAGCAGAAAAGGCTGCGGAAACCTCCCATAGGTCCCATCGTCTCATTGGTTCCCTGTGGGACTATTTGTTCAGAGTTTGCTATTATGTTCTATTTTGTAAATGTAGAGAGAAAGAGAGAAAGTGAGAGAGAGAAAGGGGGAAAATTAACTATTTTTATTGTAACAAAAATGAAGATGTTTATTGCTGCTTGTGGCCTCAGGGATCATCAAACAAGACACACAGGGCCTGAAACTGGCCTACATTTTGCCCATAAACCTACACAGAAACCACACTGTTGACTTCCACTGGTTATTAACTGACAGTAAAGCCACAAAGTCCCCAGGAGGGAGACCTGAAAACCTGAAGACACACATATAAAAACACCCAAACACTACCTTACTGCAAGACCAAAACAAACCGTTAGAATAAAGGATAACGAAATAGGAAATCAACGTGTGTGTCTCTTCATTAATGAGGGGTTTCGGGGGGGAAACCACACCACAGCACGGAGCAAAGGGAAACCCACAACTTTCCATTCTTCACTGAACAGGTCACAGGATCTTCGTTAGAGCGCAAGGAGATGGCGAGATCCTGTTTGTAGCAACGCCTTCATCAAAAGACCAGAGAAACACAGCTGTACGTCTCGAGACCCCTATTGTGATCACCGGAGTGACGTAACTGTGACCAAAGAACAGGCTGTAGTAGCAATATGGTACCTGAAAACACAGCTAATAGGCTATATGAATTTAACACTTAACCACTTTTCAGAACCAAATGACAAAAACTGAACGTACTGGCCTACACAAGACTGTGTTACATTTTAATATACCAAAACATTACAGCCAAAAATGTATAAGTCTTACCGTAAAAGGCATTTCGCGTTATCTGCCCACCCATTGCTTTATTCCTGTAGAGTCTGCTTATCGTCTGTATGGATTATTCAGACGCTCTCGTTGCACAGTCCAGCGCTCGTGACATGATTGCACGTTCGCATCCGAGGGCAGCCTACCGCTCCTTTCCTCCGAATAGATGCAAACACTGGAGACAGAGACCCACACCTCCTTCTTGTGAGCGTAGAGACACATCCGTGAAGGCAACTCCCCCCCCACCCCCCCATTCACTGAGCGCTCTCCTGCCTCCAGTCCCAATCACTCACACTCGCATTTACATAAAAGGTGGAGACTGGCTGAGCGCCTTTAACGCTGTCACTGCCAAGCCAAGTCCTGACAAGGAGTAGGCCTATTTATGGAGGTGGGGAAGTTTCATGCGAAGATGTAGGCCCTTTTGACCTGCATTCATATTGATCCGTTTGCAGGATTTAGACCAAGAAGTGTAATAACATTAATGAATGAAATCGATTACACTGTAAACTGTTCCACATAGACTTTGTTGTTTCAAAAATCTGTCTGAGGCAAAGTATGGACCCAGAACCTCAGAGAGCAAGCGGCCACATTCTTTGCTCTCAGCACTCACTCTTCCACCTTACATACTTCTTTATGTGCTCCAGGCCCCTGGCAGACAGACTGGGTGACCCCTCAAGAGTCAGGCCTCTGACTCCAGCTGTCATCACGTATCCATGGTGACCTCATAGCCCTCAATCTCAGACACCACTGTGTGCAGTTTGGGCCTAAAGCTGCAGGCTCTTAGATAGTGGCACTGTGAAGGACAGGGTAAGGTAAAGTAGATATATCTAATTTCATAAATACTTTTGTTTATATATATATATATATATATATATATAAACTAACATATACTGGCTGAAAGCTAGGAATACATAATTACAGTTGTGAAAGATATTTTCCCTTTATAATATACAAGAGGCTTATGCTTTCTGGCAGAGATTTAGATAAGAAGATCACGATCACTCAATATATGATTTTGCATTCTACATAGTATTTGTTGTACCTCATACTGTGAACTTTTGCACATTCTCTGGTCAATATTTTGCACATCCCTGCACTGAACTGTACAGCTCTTCTAAAATCAGATATGCTGTACATACTCATATTAATATTCCTAATTTCTTTATTGTCATTTTTTATTTTCTATATATTTCTTGACTTTTTGCAGTATGTTTATCATTGTGCGCCAACGCAAAGCAAATTCCTTGTATCAGAAAACCTATTTGCCAATAAAATAAGGTACTCATTATGCAAAATGGCACAATTCAGAGAGTTATCAAATCTTTTTATTACGGATAAATTAACAGGCAGGTGGAACTAACAATATTTTCTTCATGTACAATAGGATATTTTAATCTGTTCTATTCTGTCTACTCTTTTTCATCAAATTTTCAAGTAATCATATGTTTTACACATACAAGTTTAATCTAAAAGTTACTATAATGGCAGCTGTCAGATAAATGTAGTGTAGTTAAAATGGTAAAATTGCATTTAAGTACAGTGCTTGAGTAAATGTAGTTAGTTACATGTCACCACTGGATAATTATCAATTTCACAGCATTTCAGTCACAGTTGCTTCATGTTCTATTAAAATGATCAGCCATTGATTCTAGATTGTGTATCGTTTATGTTTTCGAAATGCAATCTTGTATATAAAAAGTAATTTTAAATTTTATTGGGATAAGGAGACAATTTTGCCATTTAGAGACATGATGAAATGAGATGCTGAGTGAGTGGTAAACAACTGGCTGCATTACACTGTACATTCATGTTTATGTTTAAAACATTACCCACTAAATCCTGCAGGTAATAATATTTACATGTTCCCATTCCCCCCATCACTTTTAATGATTATGACCATGTAACCATAACAAATACTGCAGCCTGGCTGGGATGGTGATCAAAATGAAATCAGGAGCACAACCTCAAGGTTTGGTTTTGCTAAATGAGACACTGTAGATACACACATGGTGCACACATTTGAGGTGAAGACAGTTGATGGAAAGTGCTCAAAGCACAATGAGAGCCTAACCACATTTGGTTTCATGTATCACCTCGGCAGACAATTGAAAAAAATCTGGGTTCAGGATTTTTAAAGAAGCCTAGTTGACTTAAACCAATGCAAGACAACTTTCAAGACACCACAAGCAACAAAAATCAAAATTGACTTCCTGAGTTAGAGCAAATTAAAAATAAAAAAGCAATTCAATTGAAGTTTGATAGGTTAGAGTAAGAATGATTAATTAACAGCATGGAAGGAGCTAAAGTTTTGGTCCTGGATAAATTATATTTGGAGAAAAAGCTGTGATACAAGTATCACCAACAAGCCAGGTGAGTCTCCCCACTGGTAACATCATTATCACATCACATCACTAAGGTATAACAACTTTTTGGCTTGCAATGGACGCGGCTGCAAGAAGAATGGTGACTGGACAGACAACTTTCAGTTTGACTTTATAGTCACCATGTCATGTAACCTTGCAGATACAAACTAAAGGAAGGGGCTGAAGTAAAGTGCACTTCCTTGTCGTGCTTGACTTTGGTACTGCACACAAATGGATTGCTGGAACATCCTTCCTTTGTACAGAACCTTTTACTTCCTGTTTTAATAACGCAGCCACCGCTCTGTCGGCCTTAACCTTTAAACAAGAAAGCTTCCTTTGGCCTGCAGTCCCCTCTGCAACATGATTGAGGTGAACTTCTGAGAGTTTGTACATTAAATTGCATTACATAACCTAGATAATGCGATGCGGCTCATGGTTCAATGCAGTTCAACTGGTATCAGAGGAGACTATACATCTTCAGCTGATACACTGCCTTTGTGACTATTTATAAGTTCTATGTATGCCATTTATTTCATCCATATCTTCTTGGCTGATGGGGACTTCTCTGGCTAATACCATAAGCATCAACATATGTTATTCTGCTCTGTTCTGTTTAGGTTTGGTGTGCTCTAGTCTTACTATTTCTGACAGTCCCTTTAGAGATAACTGGTGTTTGCACAGAATAAAGGCTGCAGATATTTGGATTTAGAAAGTATTAATGTAGATTTTCAACATAAGCACATATGCCTTTATTGTTGTAACAGTTTTCTTTCTTGCGTCAATGTGAATGACATGACAATTACAGCTACTCCACTCTGCCCTAACTCACCTGAACAGTCAAAAAACATGAACACAACATAGGAGCTATATTGGAGCCTGTGTCAAGCTTCAAGTTCCATGACACCCACATCTCTGATGATCTTACCTTTCCTTTACTTCCTAATACTGAGCCTTAAGAAAGCTCACCTGTGTCCCAGGATCCCGGTGGGCTTCTACCCTGTACTATTGAGAGCTTACTCACAAACTGCATCTCAGTGTGGTATGGTAACCGCTCTGCATCAGACTGCCCAACGGATCACCGCCACCCAGTTACCCACCATCTCAAACACTTATCAAAAGCAACGCCTGGGCAAGGCAAGAAACCTCATGAAGGATGCCCCCCCAACCAGGGACTTTTTACCCTCCTACCATCTGGCAGGCGTTACAGGAGCCTACGCTCTTGCAGCAGCTTCTTCCCTGAGGCTGTGACCCTGCTGAACTACACACCTTCAATCCAATTGCACCTTGTATTCATACTGCACTGTTCACAGTACTTTAACATACAGTTATTGCGTTATTCGCACACTATTGATATTTTTGACTGAACCCCTACACTGTTATAATACAACAATATTACTCTACATTAACCAACTGGTTATATAACCTAATGTGAATGTTGTTGTACTTGATGCTAACTGCATTTCGTTAGCTCTGTACCAATACTTTGCATAATAACAATAAATTTAAATCTATCTAATTTTAGCTGCGTGTCTATGTGTGTCTCATTTTGTCTTCCTCTATGTTCTTTGCACTGTGCGTAAGTGAATTAAGAGCTACTACAAAATTTAGTCATATTCCTTGGATGTGTAAAGATACTTGGCCAACAAAGTTGGTTCAGATTCAGGTATCTGCCTTTTTAATCGGTTAAAATTGTTAAAATAAAAGCAAGTTGGGATAAGATGAAAAAGAGACCAGTCAAGCAAGACAAAAAGCTGAAAAACGTCACTTTATGGCATCAAAAACATGGGTCCATTTCATTCTTATCTTTTTTTTTTCTTCAAGTACCAACAGATAAGAAGACCACATTCTACTCTTTGACTTGAACTGCTAATTCTTTCAATAATGTAAAATCACCATCTATGTAAATATTCGCTGGCATGTGATGTACTCACACCCACAGGCCTTCGTCTCCACTTCATACACAGTAAAGATGGGACAAAAGATGAGGATGAAATACGTATCAATACACATTTCACATGTTTATTAGTTTGTCGTCATTTTAGATGTGACATCTGAATGAGAGATCTTTCTGTGTCTGCAGTTAAAGTGTTTCATGTTTTTTTGAAATTGAGTACAGCCATCAGACATCACGTGGCTGCAGTGATCTGACATTGTGGGTGATGATTAACCAACCTACATTGCCACATGTCCCGGCATGCTTCCGGCTTGACAGCAGCTGGAGAACAGACACGAGCAAGGTTTCCACGACAACCACTGCTCGAAAGGAATTACGTACAGCTAACAAAGATGCATATGTAAGCACACAGGGACACACACACACACACTCACTCATCAGTCCATTAGTCCAATGAAACAGAGTCAATGAACAGTAACTATACAGTTAGACAAAAAGAGACAGAGTATTCAGAAGAGTAATACAACAGCAAGGTGTGAGCTGAGCACGACGTATATCAATTCAAGTATACCAATCTACAGGGGCGACATAACATCCTGCCGGCAGAAAGGGGCCTGCTGCCTCTTTGTAAGTGATTTGTGTGGAAGTGAAAGGGAATCTGGCAGCAGATGCAGAGTGGCAGGGAGGTCAGCAGAGTGGGCCTCCTGCAGTTGGTGTTGTCTGAGAGTGCTGTTCGGCGTGTGTGTAAACAAAACCTCCTATTCAGCGCAGCCGCTGGAGCTGCATCACAAGGCCATTTGTAATATGAGTAAAGGTGGAACCTCATATAATCCAGAAACAGGACAATATCGAGAGAGAGAAGGGAGGAGAGGTGGAGAAACTGCACTTAATCTTTGCTAAAGTGACTATGGATCATTATGTAATCTGAAGTAGAGAAAATGAGAAACATGGAAAGACTGAGGTGGGAAAGGTGAGAGATAACGAGTAGGGGGCATTTGCACAGTGGCTGCAGCAAGCATTGGAATAATGATGGTCTCCTCCTTTCATAAATCCAGCCTTATTGCAAATCCCTTTCTTTCTATTCTGAGACATGCCCTCAGCAGGTATTCCAGATATCTACACTCTTAGTTATTAGCAAAGGTGAAAGTTAGTTTGAGGGCATAGGATGTCTGGTGTAATGTAGTACTTTTCATCAGAGTTGGAGCAGAAGTGGGGAGGTGATAATTAGATCTGTCACTCTGCTTTAATATCTCTCAGACCTGCTCGGCCCTGGGCTGGATTGTTGCAAAGAAATGCCTTATTGTCTCTGCTGCTTAGAAACTGAAAATACCGTTTCCATGTCTGATACGCTGAGGCAAAATGTGCTGGTGTGGAGTGACAAGTTTCAGTGAGGTGTCACTGTGGATATGAAAACATTTGAATTATGAACTATGTTGGCGATCTAATAAGTTCTACATGTTGTCTGGTGTATATTCAGTACTATATTTTCTCTGTATTATCAGTTAAACAAGAGTCTATAGTGTGGTGGTTCGCTGCAGCTGCATGCAGGCTAACATGCTCATGTTGACAATGCTACGTTTTTTCATGTTTAGCATGTTTACCATCTCAGTTAAGGGTGCCAACATTTCAATTCAATTCAGTTCAATTCAAATTAGCTTTACTGGCATGAATGTGTAACAACAGTATTGCCAAAGCATCATACAAACTACATAAAAACAATCAACGTCATACATGTCATAAAGGCATAGTTAGCTTAGCGCAAAGCTGAAAAGATGGGGAAACAGGTAGAAACATTTCCAGTGCTTTGGTATGCTCATTTGGTTGCTGGTGGTAGCTTCATATTTACTGTACAGACATGAGAGCAATATCGATCTTCTCATCTAAAAAATATTAGCCTCATGGTGGCGCTATTGAGGAAGACTCAGGAGATCACCAAAGTCAGCAGGATTCAAATGAATGTATGTCCAAAATATCATGGCAATAGTCGTTGGGACATTTTAGTCTGGGCCAAAGTCGTGCACTGATCAACCGACTGAACAGCAGACAGACAAAGACGTTGTCATCGCCATGGCTAAAAACATGTGTCCAGAAAAAAAAAAAAAATGCTTTAATGAGGAAAGTGATTGTTTCCTGTAGCTCTCCCCTCTCTTACGGGCAGAAGTAGGCTACATATGGTTGTAATTCCTCTCAGAACAGATCTCTGTGACTTTTAAATTGCAATTCCGATCAGGATGGGGTGTTTATTGTTCATTACATTACATTAATATGGGACAGCTGCTGTGTGGGGAAACATATGAATGCGTTTGCATGGATTTTTGGCGCCATCAATCAGGGGCCCTGTTGGTTTAGTGGTTTCCAAACCGTGCCCTCAGCACTGAATCAGCACACTGTATCCTCCTTGACATCCATTGGCTCATGTCACATTTGGCAAAAGGATAGCTCCAGATGTACAGACAGATCACCAGAGCTTTCTTTTATCCATTTATGTGACCCTCACTTTATCTTTCCTCTCATTTATCACATTTACAACCTGTTAGGCTTCCCTCTCTAGGTTTTTTGCAGCGTTTAGATCCTTCAGGAGGTGGGTTGAGCTGAATTGAGATCAAAAGAAAATTGAGTTCTTGAGAGTGTTGTGATTGTCCCATAGAGCTGGCACAGCTCAGAATGAAAATCACCTCAATCACTGCTTTATGTACTCACTAAAACAATAGCCTTTTTAATTAGACACAGGAGAGGCTACCAAAGATATTACCCAGAGGTAATCTGTAATCTGTTTCTCTTTTGGGACAGAGTTGAACAGAGAAAAGCAGATTGAAGCAGTGTTTTAAGGGCATCTTGTCCTCTTGTTCCAGCAGCTCAGACCTGAGTATCAGTGTCTCTCCAGCACGATGGAAAAACACGATTTGCTCTGAGCCTGAGAGAAGGATAGAAAGAGGAGTCACAGGACTTAGCTGGGATCTGGTAGCTTCAGGGTACAAGAATCAGGAAGTCAACACTTATAATGGGGTAATAGTACAGTATATGAAAAGTTATTGCTTTTGAATCACAGATAGATATTTTCACTATATCCACTCCAAGTCGATTTTCTTCAATTTCACGCACGTGACTACAGTGATTGTGCACTGGGTTCCGAGCACTGCCAAAACTAAAGCGACCTACATTCACTAGTGTAGACACAGAGAGAGGACTGAAGCTGCTGCTGCTCTGTTAACGTGCTGCTTTTGCTACACCTGTGTAGACATTGTGCAACCAGACATTAACCATGGTGTTGTCAGATCATAAAACAGATTTCTTTTTATTATCTGTAGCACTTTTGAAAGGCACAGACACAAGTGTGCAACCCTGCACAAACTGGAGGGTGGAGCTGGAAAAGTCATTTTTGGCATGTAGCATAAGACTAACTCGAGATTTCCCTTAAATAGTCAAAAGGCTCAGAGAATAACCCCAGGATTGTTTTTATTTATCTTAAAATCTTCCATCCAGCATCGTGTAATATCGCGTTTGGCTTCAGAGAAATGCCATTATGTTACATCATCATCAGAGAAGCAATGAAAGGAGACATTGTGTTTCTGAATGATACACCCCGAGGGGAGCACATATAATAAACGTTATACAAGATTTTGAGCAACACAAACAGGTTGAAAGCATCCCAATATCTTTAACTCCAGGGCTGTTTCCTTAAATTCAACCCAGTGTTGAAGATCATCAGTGAGAGTGGCATGATTAACAGAGTCAACAATCAGTGCATAATCATTTCACATTTCTAAAAGAGAAAATTATGTAATATGAAGACCACTTGACTCAGATCAGTTTTTTGGTTCAGAAAAGGTTAGTAGTTGAAGCAAGGCCACTTTGGATAAAATTGCAATTTTAGAGATGGTGAGTGCAGTAAACACAAACAGTCACATTTCCCTGCTCAGGTTTTTAAGTAGTATTAATATAATGTTTTTAGTCAGGTAATAAACTAGCTAAATATTCTTTCTTGTAGTGTACAGTATATACTCTGCTACATTTCCCTTAAAACTACAACCTGGCAATGTTGGCCTGTTGGAGAAGCTAACATTTATCTTAGTCCTATAAAATCATGTGAAAACATACATCTTCTGGAATAAAACATTTGGCGATATGAGTGATACTTTAAAGAGGTGGTATTATGCTTTTAGGCTTTTTCCCTCTCCTTTATTGAGTTATATCTCTTTTTTGTGCATGTAACAGGGTTGCAAAGTGAAAAAGCCTAAAGTCCACAGAAAGCTCTGCTCTGAACTGCTTGAAAACAGCTCGTTTGTAGTCCAGCCCTTCACTTCCTTCACTGTGACGCCACAATGAAAACACATCATGAAGCTGGCCAAGCGGCTAGTGGGGTCACGCACGCCCTCAAACCAAGCTAGTCTGAGCTGAGGCCCTTTGGCTCGACTCGCCTTTGTTTGGGTTTCCATTGTAGAAATGTTGTACCTGTACCTGCTTCCAGGTACTTTTTGTTGTATCACCTCACCTCCGACGAGGTTCCAGTCGAGCTGAGTGGTACTAAAATGTCACGTGAAAACAAGACAGACTGCTGACTGGTCAGAGAGAATATTCACTATTCACTGCATCATCACTGCTGCACCAGACAGAGGTCAGCAACAGAAAGTTTTATATTTTACAGCTGTGTGATGGCGGAACAAAAATGTGCTTGAATATTTTCGGAGTTGAGGAGCTCTGCAAGTGGCTGCAGGGGAAGCCTGCGCCAACCCGCGGGAGGAGCGTGTGAGGCAGGACAGCCGCCCGCTCACAGAGCCCTCTGCTCCCGCCGTCACACAGACCGCTGCAGCAACAACGGCAGAGGAAAACACAGCTACGTACTATCTGTGGGTACTATCTGCAATGGAAAACGGAGCAGGGCCGAGTACATTCGAGTATTGATTTGCGCTATGGTAGCATTTTTCGGCAAGGCAGCATAGATCGTCAGCGGCAACAGTTCAACGTTTAGTCCTAAAAGACGATGCAACTCCGACTCTGTTTGGGCCTGGAAATTCACAATCACAACCTCTAAGTATGCTTTATTGGTTGTGAATTATATTTAAAATAAACACGTAACTTCACAGACTGTTCAAGTGCGGAGTTGGTGTAATCGTTGGCTAACACAGCTAAAGTTATAACTATAATGCTAACATTACACCTGATGTGAAAGCTACTGAGCAAACACTCAAATTATTTGGCCAATTTTTATGGAAAATTGAGTTGAAATATGGTGATTTTTGTAGTGGTTTATGGTAAGATGAGGAACAATGATGTTGTGTAGTTGTGGACTTGTGAGTAACTTATACCATCTGCTAGGTTACGGTCGCAGTCTGAAGCGGCTTTGATTTGGATCACACTACCTTGTTTCTTACGACCCACCTTTCTCTGCTGCTGATTAGCTAGTAGTCCTTACCTGGGAACTGCGCATGTGCAACTCCCAACAAAGATTTGTAAGATGCATCACTCTTTAGCTCAAGAGCGGAGAGTACAACACACAGGGTGAAAAGAGGAGCTGCAGCAATGTGCAGTATGAGAAATAAATATGGTGTTTTTTGAAAATTAAACCATGTAAACCTGTTCTGGTACAACCCCTAAATAAGATTTTGAACCGGAAAATACCGCCTCTTTAAATAATGGGACTGGTAGATATATGGTTTATTATTGAGATATAAGAAATCAAAATATGAAAAAGTCACACACTGTTAATAGTTTTATCAAAATCACGGTAAGTGAATGAGTTAGCTTTTTCTTATGTTCAAAGCCTTTTGAACGTCTTTTTTACACACACGCAAAGATTTTTTTTATATATATATATATATATATACATATACATACGTAGACACATACATACACACACATACATACACACACACACACACACACTCCCAGGCCTCTGGTAGAGGACCAGAGCTTGAGGTTGTCACATACCACCCTGCAAAGGGTGAGTGGGGGATTATTATTATTTTTTAAATATATAAACATAGGCACCATCCCTTTGTCTTCAGTAGACTAATCTAGTGGACCATGTTCAGCTTCCACGGCATTTTGCTGGATTAAAAATAGTGTGTTTTTGAGGGCAAAAACAGGATTTTGAAAAGTGCATGTTCCCCTGTCCATAGTGGGTGTTGGATGTGGATGACAAACCTCATGCCTGGGGTTTTTATTTTTTTCCCCACCTGTTTTCCATCAAGTCCCGCCCGACTAGTGCTATGATTGGCTTCCTCGTCACTTCGATGCATCCTTGTGATTGGATGCTAGCTCCAAAGGATTTTCTGTCAAATTTAAGCAAGTCCTTCTGGCAACACTTGTGACACTACTGATGTTGACGACAATAACAATAATACAAATATATTTTTAATCCTTATATCTACGGAGTTGATGCAACTCAATTTAACTCGATGCAATTCAAGTCCATGTTCATACAATGATAATCCCTGCTAATCCCTCTCAATCATCACTCATGACCCACTAGAACTGTGTGGCAGCATCTGTATCTGCAGAGACCCTGCTCTCTGCCTGCAATTTCTTTTTTTCTTATTGTTTTGCTGTGTTGGGGACATTTCTGGACATCAGCCTGGGTGCAGGGTGTGAGGTTGGGACATTATAAAAACCATAGAGTGAATAATAAAAAACAGATGTAGTCTCAATTACATCACTCATAGGTCTCTGAAGAGTCATTGTGAAGCTCAGTGTGGGCTGCTCCAGCTGTGAAGGTGGAGACCAAAACAATTTTTTGTACCAGGCTGTAAACGTGTTTATTCCTCCTGTGAAGTTAGGCATTAACATGGGGGTCTATGGGGATTGACTTGCTTTTCAGATTTCATAATAACCAAATAGACAATGTCACAGACGAAGGAGCACCTATCATGCTAGGGGCACATCTGCGCTCACAGCTAGCATCCAGTAGCAAGGACGCGTCAAAGTAGCGAGCTAGTAAAATAACACCGCTTGGGGTTTTTGTGTTGATGAAATGCAAAACAGAAAGATGAATACAGATTTCTAACAGTTGACAAGATAAATTTGCATCAAACAACCAGAATAGCAAAGAAATTTGAATATTAAAGTCCTTGTATGTCTGTAGGATGCACAACAGCAAAGATCCCTGCATTAGACTGCTGAAGCAGTTACAACTTCAAAACTGAGTCATGGAGCAACTGGCAGCATTTTAAACAAATTGTAAAAATATGAGCTTATCTCGTACTGTAGCCAGAGGTGCTAACGGGGCTAAAGAACTTAAGGTCTGGCAGAGAGTCCAGACAGTGGGTTGAACGACAAAACTGAGCCAGATCTCAGTCACAACAGAAAAACCAATTAAAGAGGTAAAGTGGAAAAAGTAATTTTAGAATGCAAGTTTTATTGGAATGTAATCCTGCATTTAGAGCTATCTGAGCGGAGGCAGAATCACGAAGCTGTGAAGTTACATTGAAAGGAATGAGAGCTACTAAAAGCATGTTTGTGCAAGCGAGTGAGTAAAGCTAGGGCTTGTGATGGAGGCTTTGCAGTAAAATGTGAATGTGGTGAACTGATGCAAAAGATGTACAGTATGTGGGTTTGTGAATGTAAAAAACATTTGCTAACAACATGTGATTGCGTAAGCATTTTGTGTGGATATCTTTTTATCTAAAAAGATGTTATGTGCCTCCCTTCTGTTGACTTTCGATGCTGTGAGAGCTGGAAAGTAACCATAACCACAAAGGCATTCTGCAGAGCAAGGGCACTCCTTAAAATTCTAATTAATGTTTCAGCATGTTTCAGGACTCGTACAGCTTGAAAAACATTGTGGTTAAGGTTAGAGCAGCTACGCGCCACAGTTACAATAATAACCAATTGGTAAAGATTAGGGAACAATCGTGGCATGGCTAAAAGAAACCAACACTGACTGTCGGAAGGAAATGGAAAATGAACAGTGGTTTCCCGTATCCTGCTTTGCTGTTCTGTAACGTCACCTGACTCCTGCTTTTTGGAGATAGATGGATTTGTCACTTGAACATAAACATATGTCACTTTTGGGCATTTGCTAAGACAACAGGGAGGTCAGCCGCCAGTTTCCACTGTGTCTGGGTAAATAAAAAGTGGGAGCCATGCCTTGGAAGTTTGGTAATATTGTGCCTTGGGCCATAAATTTGCCCCAAAACGCAAATGTTTTAAACCAAAACAGTATCAGGTTCTATACCCAAACTCAGGTAATCAAAGTTGATGTCAGGCAAGTACTTCAAGGGCTGGTATTTCCAATGTAAACAAACCAAACAACTGAATCAGTTATTTAGTAAAATAAATCATAAGCCAGAGAACAGAAACATTTGCATATTCAGAAGATTGTGGCAAACACAGTGTTGGTGTGGGTATGATAATGTGTCTCATCTCATGTCATCTCAAGCAATGACTACATTTTTCCTAAGATTGCTGTGATTTAGTGACTGACAGACTCTGCAGTGAGCTGAAAGAGCTTTTCAGTATCTTTGGTGCTTCTTGTTTTTGGTTTTACAGCCTAGAACTTTTGGTTCTGTCAACTTCTCTTATAAACCCTGTTTTTGCAGTGGCAGCAGATATTTTCAGTGAAAAAGCTCTGTTAAACCCACTGTACATCACCTTCCTTCCACCAAACTAGACAATGACAAAGTTAGCTATGAGCTGGTGAACATAGTGGAGCATTTAGCAGCCTAGGAACTAGATATTTCCTTCAAGAACTTGTGGAGACCAAACAAACCTCAAAGGAGAGTGAATGCTGGACTTAATTTGTCCATTGGTCAAAAATATGACCCCAAATGAATGCTAATCTTGCTCTGCATTTGCTGAATGTGTAAAAAGGAAACTGTTCGCTAACATGTTCACCATATCAATTTCATAACATGATAATTTGTTTATCAGCAGCAACATATCTTAAGCAGAAATGCAGAGGTCACACTGTTTTGAAGAAGAAACGGGAAGAAGTTACACTACTTGGTAACACTCGCATTACATGAACTGCATCCTGTATGGAGACCAACATTAACTTCTGTCGATGAAAACTACTTTACAGAAAGGCACTTAAAGAATACAGAATCAAATACAGTGAATGGCTTCTAGGGTGCGTTCACACTGACGGTGTTTAGTCCGGTTGAACCGAACCCTTGGTGTGGTTCGTTTGGTTTGGTGTGAACGCCGGACTCGAACTGCGGACCAAATAACTGCACTCTGGTCTGCCTCGAAGAGGTAGTCTCCAACTGGATCAAAAGTGAAATCTGGTGTGAATGCAATTCTAACTAATCACGGGAAACTGCCACTGCATGTGTCCTTTAAAATAGTACAAATGGAAACAAGTTGTGGTATGATCTGTACTAAAACTTTGATGCAGAGTGCCTTCTAGAAATGCCTGCTTTATTAAATTATTACCCGCTATGAGACGTTCATCCATGACGATCTAAAGTAGTGGGACTAGTCCCCTGTCCCCGTTTTCTGGTTCTTGGTGGCCTGTCCCCGTCTGTAGCTGTCCCCGGAAATGTCCCTGTCTTTTACTGTGTGTTAATCATGACTGTATAAGGTTTTAAAAGACCTGAAATCGGATTTTACGTGGCCAGAAAGACTGGACAGCAGAGTAGACAGATGTCGTGCTAAAAAGTGATCGCATGGGAGCGCACGCATCATGTAATGTTATCGCCCAGTCTCTTTACGTCTACAGATGCTTTTATCTGGATCAAGCAGACATAACATGCAAATAAACGTGACTTCCAGGTAGAAATTTGGAGGAGTGTGTTGTCTTTTTCACAGCAGATTGTATGACCAATAATTATATGCCATTTCCATGACATGGCTTTTGTTTACACTTTCTGGACCGTTTTAGTTTTTGCCTTTATGAACACAAAGCCCTCTACAACCAGGCCCCCACCCACTGCCTCACTGACATCACTGACCTGCTCCACTACCACACACCCTCCACAACCTCTACATAAAGCCAAACCGAGACCAATGAGCTGATGTATGCCAGAGATGAACACCTCAAGCCACAAAGAGGAGAATGCTAGAGGCCAAGATCAAGGCAACACAAAGAGAGGTTAGTCAGCTCTCAGAGCTACAAAATTGTGCAAGGAACGGGCTACCTAAAAAATACAACAAGCTGTCGATACCTGAGGCTCTGGAGACTGCCAAACAAAGACTTATGGTTCTTTCAGACCAAAAGCGAAGTGAGCGTTCGGGGTGGTGAGTTACAATATTTTCAACTCAAGCGAGAAATTCGCATGACGCTGTGTAGCGATAGCCTATCAACGTTGAAATTGTGCATACGTCACCGACAGCTTCAGAGCGGAGAGGGCCAGGCAGGTCGGGCGATTGAAAATCTGCAGGCCGGCTGAGAGTTGCTAAACTTGGGCTACAGGAGCAGGGAGCAGCGCTACAGCTTCGGACAAATAAACATCCGTGGTCGGACTGGACTTTGCTCGCAACTACGCCGTTTGCTCAAGGGAGGAGCTTGGAATAAACTGCTTTTATTAAATTAGCTTTTTACTTTAGTTTTTAGCATACAACGTTGATTTATCTTTAGCTTCTCAGCAGCTAGCGTTGTTCGGCACTACTTCATAATTATATAAAAAACGGACAAAACTGGACATTGCTGGGAGAAAAGAAAGCGAGGAGGTTGAACTACCTGGTGAGTTCAGAAAACATGTGTATGTAACTTTATTCCAGCTATCGTTGCACTTTACTGTGACCAAGTTAGTGTAGCATAGCCCTGATCGATCTGAACTCCATTCAGAAAACAAACATTTTAGAAGTTGTTGTCCTGCTATCTTGCTGACAGACCTGCGAGTTGTGTTTATTCTCGTTATCGCGTTAAAATCGCCTTCTTGCGTTGTGTGTGAACACTTGCAGCGAATGCACTCACGCAAGAAAAGCGTTGCGAGACGAAAATTTGCGTTTGGTCTGAAAGCACAGTTACCGCTCTGGCTACTCGCCTAAAGAGATACAAGGGAGAAGCAGAAGTAGAAGAAGATGCATGGAGGGTTTCACCCCAAATCCAGCACCCTGAGACTGTTCACCAAGCGTAGCGAGGGAGGTCGAGGGCTAGTGAGTGTCAAGACCACTGTCCAGGATGAAACAACAAAGATCCAGGAGTACATCAGGAAGATGGCCTCCAAAGATGAAGGGCTTAGTGAAAACCTCAGGCAGCAGAAACCCGAGGGTGAGGACGAGGAAGATGAAGAACCTTCATGGAGAGACACCTCCTAAGGTAGTTGAGAATGACCGAGCTAAGATCCTGTGGGACTTCAAGATCCAGACTGACAAACTGGTGATGGCTAACCAGCCAGAGATCGTGTTGATCAACAAACAGCAGAAGAAGGCTGCAGTGATGGATGTGGCAATCCCA
Source organism: Micropterus dolomieu (assembly GCF_021292245.1). NCBI lineage: Eukaryota > Metazoa > Chordata > Actinopteri > Centrarchiformes > Centrarchidae > Micropterus > Micropterus dolomieu. The sequence goes on from NC_060153.1 coordinate 29,471,748, forward strand.
AGAGACAGCAACATCAAGAAGAAGGAACACGAGAAGCTTGAGAAATACCAAGGGCTGAAAGAGGAGCTAGAAAAGATGTTGGAGAGTAGAAGCAACAGTGGTACCAGTGGTAATTGGAGCATTGGGGGCTGTGACCCCCAAACTGGGAGAGTGGCTACAGCATATTGCAGGTAAAAAGTTTAGTGCTGGGAAACGATTACAATTTTTAATTGCATGATTTTCTTGCAATTAATCGCATTGTTATGTGTAAAATTGAATAATGAATTCTAAAGTAGTGTATTGCGCAATTTTCATTTAAATGTACTGCTATACACACAAAAGTGTAATAACATGTGGTTTGCAAACACTTTAAACAAATAAGGTGCTTTTTACCAGCAGTATTCTCTTTACACAGTAGCAATAAAATATTTCTTGTAAATCTCAACTTAAACATTAATGTAATCAAATCAAATATTAAACCAAAGCTATTTGCCACTGCCAGGGCCTTACCTGGGGGGGTCGGTGCGTGTGTTCACTCGCACAGACTTCACTCTGTTAAAAACTTGAAATGACGTTACAAGTCGCGGATATTTTACAAGCACAGACCAGGTAACGTAAAGCAACATTGAACACAGGGTGCAGATGTTGGTTTAGTCTGCCTCCACTGCTTGTTTGGGTGGGTGATTTGCAGGCTGATCAACATCCCGCCCCTCCTGTGACCCATGGTTTGACTGTATGTGTATTCAGAGCCAGTGAGCAACGGACTTTCAAACTTATAATAATAAAATAAAAACTTAGATAAAATAATTGTCAGCATAAATTAATGCGTTAACGCAATAATAACGCGTTAACGTGCCCAACGCTATATATAAATAAAATGTGTTTCTAAGACTTTTGTATTTTAGTTCTGTATGTGAAATACCATGAAAAGCCCTCAACAAAAAAAACGTTTTATTTTTGTTTTTTTAGGCATGTGGTTTATGATATTACTGCTGAGTTGGTTCTCAATCACCCTGGGACTTAAAAAGGATCTTCCCTTTCCCAACAGAAAGCATGGGAAAGCACCCAGACAATTCTGCTTCACTTTACTGGAAAGCCCCCAATTTTTTCACTTTAATGAATATTCACCCAGCAGGTGGGGGTGAGGGGGGGTTACCAACGGTAACTCCCACTCCTTCCTTCCTCTTTCTCTCTCTTACTCATGTACACTTACTCATACACAACCTCTCTCGCTCTCATGTTCATACCATCACTCCATAACTCCACTATAAAGCTCTTGTAAATGTCCCATGGCCATGCTACTGGTGACAGATGGTAAAGGCGGGATGAAAACTCCCCAAATAAATATGTAATCCCTTCCTCACATGGGCTGTGGCACAACGCAAAGATTAAGATTATCCCATCAGAAACACTACTGCAGCTCTGCAGAGCAGCAGGCCGGAGGGGAGATCCGTCTTTGTGTGTCTGTGTGTGTGTGCATAAAATTATTTGAAAGCAGTGCTAGTGTGTTTTTGAATGGCAGCCTGTGCTTTTTGAGTGGCAGAGGTGATGTGTAACACTTCAGATTTGATTGGAATGTATTTACAAATCATATGAATACTTGTTTACTGTGTAATCATCAGTGAAATAAAGAGCTCCCAGCACACTATCCAGTTTCACACACCAGTAACATAAAAAATAAATAAGTGATTTATAGTTACTTTAATTCCTTGTTTTTTGGTGCCTCTGTGGGGTTTTCCTACCTGTATGGCAACCAGGATGCAATCATGGCACTTTTATGATTATAAGCCTTACAACTGTTGTCCAAGCACCAACATATGTTGACTTCTCCCCATAAAGATAGGAACATTACATGCTTTTACGAACAGTGACAGATGTGTTTTACTGGTACCATTCTGTAATATGGAAGCAAACAGCCCACTGTGTGTACTCAGCAGCTCCACAGTTTATGAGGAAAGAGGAAGTACAATAACAGCCAGCACACCCACCCAGAAGATGACCCAGTGTACATCACTGATGATGTTGCCCTAAGTATCAGAAGATGTATCTTATTCGCAAAGACACACCATAAACAGCCTTGAAGAGCCTAACAAAAAAGCTACAGTACAAACAGCCCATGATGCAACACTCACCATTGTTGGTATACTCCATCAACAACAACAAAAAATTTGCTTATTGAACAGCAGAATAGTGTCTATGGCTAGTTTGCTGACATGAAGACTATGATGACTATCATGCTGCTAACTGAAAATGGGTTTTGCATTAATTTATTGTATTAATGGTAAATGTGTCCAAATATTATACTATATTGGCCTTTGACTAAACCTTCACCAGTCAAACATTGACTCTTTTTGCTAGATTTTGTAGTCTTACAATGTTAACAATAAAAGATATTTAGCCACTCAGTTAGCCAGTTAAGAGTTATTCTAACAGGTTTTGCTAAAACTTCATATCAAGCCATACTGTGTGTTTTTCAGTTGACAATGAACCAACACCAAACCCTTTGCTCTCCCCACGGAGTGAACAAATAGCTCACAGGAATCGTAACGTAGTTGGATCTGTACACACTGGAAATTGTTAATGTGCAAATCTCATGTGGATGTTGTTTTTACAGTATTACACTCATATTGTCCTTTTTAAAATGATCAGACTATAGTCACATGTAACTGATTTTCTGCATGCAACAATGTGCAATGAATTTTAAATGAAGTGTAATGCACCCTTTTAATCTAAAAATAATTGCCTCCCTGTCACAATGTTCCCAATGCTAGCGTGATGGAAAACGCAAACCATCACTTCACATCCTGATTGACTTGTCATTTTGCCAACATTTACTTCCACATTTCTGACTTTCTGTCCAACTTCTTCTCTTTTTTTAATTGTGCAATCAAAACCATTTGTGTGGTTTATATACTTCTTTTGATCTGGTGCCATTTAGAAAAGCTATTTGTTTGGTGGTCTGGTCGGAAAGAAAAATAGTTTTGTTTTTTTTGTTTTTTGTTTTTTTTACATTTTAAGCATTAGGTCACATTAGGACAGTGTATTGGCCTCTCCAAGTCAGTTCATTTTCCAATCACAATGACTCTTCTGTGCAGAGCAGCTCACCACAAATGCCGTTATGTTTTATTTCATTTGATACGAGTTGAGTAACAACATTTGATCTAATATGAATTAAGATACTGTCAGTGCCACACACACTTTTTTCCATTGCAAAAATCATTAAAGTCATTTGATGCAACAAGGGATTATAATATGTGGCCCACATGGTTTCACCTGAATGGGGTGCTCTTTTGGGGTTTGGAGCATCAAAATAATGATCTAATAACACAAAAGAAAAATCCTAAGAGCACAAATTAAGTCATAGTCATAGACAGACATTAACTTGCCAAGAGGCCCTGGGGCAAAAATTAGCTGTGGGCCCCTATTGACCTCTCTTATTGACCCCTTCCTCCTACTCTATGGGCATTGTGTATGCACTTTTCTTTTGTGGTATTTTGATTGACCACAAATTCATTTTGAAATGAAAATGTAATATCAAGTGGAAAAACAAGGTATTAAAACTATATTGTCACACAAGACTGGACATAAAGAAACACTTCAAAAGTCACCTTATGGGACCATCTCACTTCAGTTATTGTGTTTTAGCACATTTACAAACTAATTTTGAAACCAATTAAACTAATTTAATTATTCAAATTATCCTAACCTTTCTCATATCCATACATTCTTCATATTCATTGAAAGGGCGATCGTCTGTCAGTGTTGTGTTTACAGCTCGCTTTCATTGCCCTCAAGCCGCCAAAGAACTAGTAAATGGAGGTTTAAGATTAATAACTGAGTAAGGAAGGTTAAATTAGGGGAACTGGACTTAGTTAAACATACTTGAAGATGTTTCGCCTCTCATCGAAGAGGCTTCTTCAGTTTTGACTGATGGTCAGGGAATCCCAGCTATTTAACCTCTGTGTGGTTGTTATCAAGGTGATGGATTTCACTCTTAGTGCACAGTTAGTGCTCCGGGCCGACTGTCTATATGGTCATTACAGTCAACTGAGGCCAAGTCCGAAAGGCTGTTGTTGGCATTGTCACATGAGGCCATTGTGAGTGTTTATTTAATCTCTCGAGCAGGGATGAAAGGACAGCATTGTTGGTGAGGGCTAAGTGGTGTTGCCGACCTCCTGCCAGGTTGAGAGATGGCTTCTCTACTCTGGTGTAAATGGATTCTTTTACTCCTCTTTCAGACCATCTGTCCGTTTCTCTGATACTGCGGTTACTCTTCTTTTCCTCATCAACCAAAGTGTGGGTGCTCTTCTTGGATCTTGTGGCTATTTTCACAGTCCAGAGCCCTGAACTCTTTCAAAGAAACAGCACCAAGCCTTTGGTACAGATCTGTGGATGACGCAATTAAAACCCTCAGTGGACAGTAACATCAAATTTACACGAGAGGATGTCAGCATCAAAAGTTTGGTGTTCTTGGACTGTGCTGTACACAGTGAAGAGGACAGGACTCTCCACATTGAAGCATACAGGAAACCCACACGCAGACCAATACTTAATCTTTGACTCTCACCACCCACTGGAGTATAAGCTAGGAGTTATCAGTACCCTGTACCATCGAGCTGATAACATACCAACAAGCGTCCAAGCCCAAGAGATGGTACATAAACTCCTGAAGGATGCACTTAAAACTTGGATATCCAAACTGGAGCTTTGTGCAAACAGCCACAAGATCCAGAGAACACCCACACAACGAGTGATGAAGGGAAAAAAAAAAAAGTAAATGCAACAACATTGTGATTCTATATGTGTCTGGAGTATCACAGGATTTTCAACAAACACCAAATCCCTGCGTTTTATAAAATAACATGCTAAGACAGATACTTTTCCACCCGAAAGACCACACACCCAAACACAAACACACGCAAATATTTTGTTCTGAGCACTTAGCCAAAGAAGTCCAGAATGCAGAACATGTTCCCCTTGAAAACCATGGCAGTATAGAACCATCTGGATCTCAAACACTGTTGCTGACCCATGTGAGCTTGGATTTCACTTTAATTCTGTAATATGAAAAACATTCCGAAAATGACAAGAAGTCGTTTTACACCATTCAGAGAAGTCTATGAATCCTTGACCTAAATTTAACATATCATTTCCAGCAACTGTTTCCATGATTCACCATGTTGTATAGAACTCACTGTGCATGTATAAAAGGCACATGATCATGATTCAAGCTGAGATTTTATTGTTCCACCCTTAAAAGCTGTGGAGCTGCTGACTACAAAAGGCAAGCTGCTCGTCCCCAACATCACGGCAATGTACCATTAAAACACACATCTGTCGTAGTGAGTATTAGCAGGCAATATTCCCATCTTGAGGGAAGTCAATACTTCCCTCAAGATAGTCAACTTATACTCTTGGATAGCAGTTACAAGGCAAGTGATTCTGTTGGAAATGTAAGGGCAAGGAGACAAATACTGTCATCAAAGCAGGAAACTAAAGCAGCCATGGAGCCATTACATGAATACATGTTTCACCTTCACGCAGTTCTAGGAATAAAATTGCATAATTTTATCAATTTCATCAAATATTTCTGACAACACATGACATAAATAGACTATAATATAACAGGTTGCTGTTTCTTCAAGAGAAAAACAATGCATCCTTGTCACCAAGGCACTCTTAAGCAATTTCAAAATGCATTAATACCAATCTTGTGATAGCACATTGCCTTTACGTTGTCTTATATAAGTATGACACATTGTCTAACCTGGTGAGCTCATCTGGCACAGGCGATGTCTGGGTTTGAAAATGCCTGCCTTTTTTATTTATAACTAATGTTTACATAAAGTGTGAATGCTGCATTAGAGTGCCGGAGGAGCTTGAATCCTCCCAGGAGTGACGGCGTGCCTGTATCACCTTGTATCTGATTTTCTTATTTAGGCAGGTGTTAAGCATGTTCGAAAACACTCCGGGCAGGCAGCTGTACTGTCGGTGCTACGTTGCATAAGCGAGGTCAACTGTCACACAAAGAAAACAGAGAGGTCACTTCTACAGCAAGGAGTGTAGAAAATGGTTGAAATATTTCCTGGGTATGTTATAAGTGTCTTTTATTATGACTCCACTCGGCTGTGTTCTACTATGTAGCTCCTATTATTCACAAACTGATAAATAGGGGCTATATGGCAAAAATTTCAGCAAACGAAGTTGAAATCAATCCTTAATAGTTGTATGTTGTTAAAGTAAGCATTGCAGAAGTGATTTCTGTTCAATCATCTTTTGGACCCTTCGGTGTAGCAGCGGTAGATGAAAACACTCACTGCTCATTTACACATCTTGCAGACACAGAGCACCATCGGCATTTAGATGTGCTGTGTCTAGTGTCAGTAGAGAAATACTAATTAACAATACCTGTCCACAGGAGGCTTTTTAAAAAGTTAAAATATAAAAAAGAAATTAAAAGAATTTAAAATTGAAAGAAAAGACAAGAAAGAAAAATACAATTCAGGCATAAAAATACAATACAATAAAAATACATGTGTGTCTGTAAAGGGTTATTGAACAATGGTGCTTCTCTATTAGCCATGATTTAACATCTCTACTGAAAACAATAAAACTGTGCATTTGCATTTTCAATAAAGTGGCCAGACAGCTCCAGTGTTTTGCTTCTTTAACAGAGAAGACTGACTGTCCAAATGAGGTTTTACACATTAACACATCAGTAACAGTTTATTGAGGCCCTTGTGCTGACTCTACTTAAGTACTGGTGTCTTTCAACAAACAAATTAAGCAGGGATGGAGCACGGCCATTTAGGCATTTAAAAATAAGCATTAGGGTTGGAATAACTTTCTAAGCTTTCAAAGCTAAACACACTGTGTTTCTCCAAGATGTGACAGTGGTCCAGCCTCATTGTTTTTTCTCCTTGATTTTATTTTTTGGTTTTATAGTGATGTGATGGGTTTTTTTGTTGATTGTGAGGCTTGTGGTCAGGAAGTAACAAAATATGATTGGTGTGAGAATATCATGGCATGCATGCAGGGTTGGGAGGGTTACTTTAAAAAATGTAATCCAGTACAATTACTAGTTTAAATATATATAATATAGGTTTAAAAATCAGTAATGTAATCCAAGTACCACAAAATAAAAGTAATGTAATCTGATTACTTTTAGTTACTTTTGGATTACTTCAATAGGCAAATGAGGACAAGAGAGTATCAAAGATGCGTTGTCTCCTCAGTGTATTTTTAGAGAAACAGAATAACAAAATCTCCCATTCCCATAATCCATGTTTAATTGTTTTTATATGATATGATTTGCACTATGTCACCACTATGGCAGTATCTGGCCCATCAATGACAAAAAACGTTGTTTTGTAGCTATTCTTGATGACATTTAAAGGTTCAGTGTGTAAGTTTCAGTGGCATCTAGTGGTGAAAGTTGCCAATTGCACCCCCCTTCCCCTATCCAAGCGAGTTGTATAGCTATGGTGCCTCAGACAGGACAAAAGATGTCCTCTGTGAGATAGCAGAGAGTTGCCAGTCAAGAAGAAATTATATTTACTTATTCAGTTAAAACGTGTTTTTATGAATTATTATTGTTTGTTCATTAATAAGCAACAGTTTACAACAGCTCAACTTGGGAGGGTTGGCTCATCGCTACCGCTAACTGTAGCCTGTCTGCCTGTATCTGTGGGTGGTTAGCTCGGTCAGTTACCTGTGCTGCTAGCGGTTCTATAAGCCTTACTCAGCCTCTGGGTGCCAAGAGCCAAACCAGGCAAGAAAACCACCTCAGTAATGTTACTGTATTCCCAGCGGTCAAACTGGACTTTTTCGGTCTCAGAGGCTTTGCTCGGTCCTTGTCCAGCTGCCGTTTTCACACTCTGAGAGCCGGGACTAGTCTACACAGAGTCTGCATGATGGGGCGGGTGGCCTAACGTTAACAAAGATTCGGCGCTACTAGCAATTGTAAACGCCAACAATCAATGTCCGCGACACGTCCCTCCACACCTTTGTTTTTACAGAAACACGCATATACCATCTACTGTTCATAAAAAGACACACATGGAGGCAGGTAACATTTTTCAAAATGTACCTGCCAAAATGTATCTGATTACGTCATTTTTTTTCCTGTACTGTAACGGAAGTACAGTTACCTTTTTTTTGTATCCTGATAACATAACACTGTTACATGTAATCCGTTACTCCCCAACCCTGCATGCATGTAAAACTGGGCTGTTCTCTATGTCAGATACTTTCTGATAAGTCTGAAGCAGTTTGATTTAACCTTTTTGCAAATATTATTTATTTGTCTATCCATGTGAGTCTAAGATGATTCTTATATACTTATATATTGCTGTTGTCAATCTTACTGATCACCTCATTCTATATTTTTACCATGATAGTTTCATTTTCATGTTGTTTAGGAAAAAAATGGGTTTTTTTTTTTTACATTCAGTGTAAAGTGAGAGGACTCAAGCCATCCCAATCCAAAATGCAAAAATTCAGAAAGCTAGTTTGCTAGTTGTTCTGGCAGATATATAAATGACAGTTTCTTCATTATACATTTGGCAGCCAACCCCAAAACATCTCTCCGGGAAGTTGCTGATAAACATGCTAAATAGATCCTATAATAAATCCTTGTTTTAATTGACAAGTTAACAAGGTCTGTTATTGGCTCAAGTTGGGTTTTGTATTTCTTTATCACTGCAGATTCGAGATTATGGATGTCTTTGGCTTTTGAGTTGCTCATGTTACTCATCATTTTCTGGACTTTCTTCAAGAGTAATCTGTATGTAAAATAGATTAAAATAGTGTTGTGGTCCACTGTGTTGGAAAAAAAGTACAGAATTCTTCTGCAGTTGTTGCATTGTGTTACGGCTGCCGCTGCCCCCCCCTGTATTTGCCTGTGCTTTTGAGTAGGCTACCTGGTATGCTGAGCAGGCTGTGCAAACCCACGCGGAGGATTGGCTGCACGAGGAGGGAAGGTCCCGCCTACTTCCTGGGTTTCCAGTGACCATGCCATCGATTGGTGCGGCGTGCTACTACGGGCCAATCAAAGGGCGACAGTGACGACCACCACCCGTTTAAAAGCCTGCCGGGTCTGCCGTTTGGGGCAGCAATCCGACCAGAGTTGCTTGCGTTGGGTACATATGTCTCAGAGCTTGAAGTAGTAGTGTTTTGTTACCCGTGCAAGACTTTGTGTACTTGACTGTGTGAAGGTAAGGAAGTGGGTCAGGTTTAAGCTTTAGAGATAACTGACACCTTTCTTGCACACACCATAGTTGTTTCATGTTAGTTTTCACCAGGTTCAGGGGTGCTGTGCACTTTGTGTTTTGGGTTTTGCAAATGCTGTAGGTTAGAGAGCTTTTGGTTTACTCTTGTTTTTGTTAGTACCCCTGTAGAGCAGTAATCCTCCTTTTGAGGATCTCCTCCTTTTGTTATAATTGTTTGTTGATTTCCACAGCACCCATTGGCCCATTTTCTGTCTGTGCACCATTTGCGTTACTTCAAATAAATATCACCTCGGGACGTAACAATTGTCAGAGATATGTCCGTTGTTTATTCTCAGCTCCTTTACACTCTGATGCTTATGGGTGTTTGACTTGGTTAAACTGGTGGTGTGCTCTCACAGTTTGGAGCTACTACTCTTAGCCTCTTCAAAAAGTTTTAAAATGTAATTCATCATAGCCTTGTGTAGTTCAGTGACAACTTTGTTTCTCAGGCCTGTGTAAATGAGATGATCAGTTTCCTTTTGTTTTGAAGGGAGAGTCAGGTTTTTTCATTATAGATATTACATTATATTCCTTCAGATATCTTCACTTAACAACTGACATGAGCTTCTTTCAGAGCTACACTTCACTGTTTCAGTGTATATGTCAATTAAACCATTAATACCTGTCATGAAATTATCACAGCAGGTGTTGAAGTCATGCGTCATTGTTACTGTATACCAGTTCATTTAAAGTCTGCCATTTTACATTTTGGAATCCCTGATTTTAACAGTCATGACATTTGTTGTATAATGGACCAGTCATTTCTTGGTCAGTTTTCCAACAACCAATGTCATATTATGATCTGATAGGCCTGTGATCAGATTGCATGTTAGTTATTCATGAAAACAAGGAGGGACTTTACTTGTCCTTGTTGTTCTTGTAGGTAATTCAATTTTGACATGATGCTTTCTATTTCCATTTAGCGCCTTTAGCCATCCAGGTGATATTATAATCCCCAAACAAGATACACAGAAAAGTGATCACATATTACAATACTTTTTTTCACTCATCATGAAAGCTTGTGTTGTGTAAAAGCGGGTTGTACTGAACAACATTGAAGTTAATTTGGGGTGATAACAATATTCAGTCCCAAGCATTGAAGATTACCCGTTGCATTTCTGTATGTCTAAAATCCTCTGCTATGTACAGTATATGAAAACTGCTCCTCTTCTCCCTTTTGCTCTGTCTTTTCAAAAGACAGATGATATGCCACAGTGGAGCCAGCTAAGACATAGAAAGTCCAGGTTAGTATGGCTTTAGATTTAGTTTACAGTCTCAAATAACAGTTTGAAAACTCAAGCATTCTTTTTGTTTTACACTTTGTTTTTTTTCTATATTGTTTTGAATGAGACTTTGAATTTATGCTTATGAGGGCATTATTTGATCAGTTGGTGGATAGAAATTAAAATGGTTAAGTGTCAAACCACTCGTGCTTCCTGTTGTCATCTTTGCATAGTGCTTTAAATGAACTTGAAATAAATCCCTAGGTATGTAAAGCATTCCTATTCGACTTCACAAGGAAATTATTTGTAGGTGCTTTCCTTTGCTACCTTATACCTTATTAACAGGGAACAGGAGGCTTTTTGACAGGGTCAATTTGTTGCCTGAAAGCTTTCCAAAAGGTTTTAGCAGCTCCAGGACATTGGAGCTCAGCATGAGTGGAATACATAGCATTTAGATTGTTGAATTCAGTCTGGAGCAAAAGCTTTTCTTTGAATAGGGCTGGATTAGGGGAGAGGGCATATCTGCTGTCAATTTCCAGAATGAGATGGCATATCTGCAATCTGTATAGAACACTGTTTGTTCTCGTAGGCAGTGTATGAAATTACCCGCCTTCTAATAAACCCCTTCAGAGCCTCTCAGACCATGCACTGTGAAATTAATTATAATTAATTTGGACTAGAACATGATATGACAATGCTGTGGTAATGGCTGTTGCAGACAAAGGGCTGCAGTCGATCAAGAAATAATCTACTTCAAATAGCTATGGTGAACTGGGGAGAAAAAAAATGCGTATTGTTTAATTGCTTCTCCTCCAGGGCTCAGATAATGTATATGAATGTAGAAAGGAGTTGATTACAGATGCAGATTTAGACAGGCAGGTATCTGATTATAAAGGCCGCAATGAAAATCCCCTCCCAGTAATTAATTGGTGGGTGATATGATCAAGAAGCATTGTCATTGTCAAAACAACAAAACATCAGTAATAGTGACAGGTAGCCTGCTGCCTAGCTGCTATCAAGCTGTCATGGCTTACTGTCATGTTAGCATATAGCTAAAAAATAAATATTGACTGGCGCTCTAATAATGAAAAGTTTACTCTTTCTGCAGTTCTTGTGGCTGTTGGTTGTTCATAATGTAGACTGACTCCTATAGCAAACCATACCAGCTACCATACCTACAACTTTTTTTAACTTCTCCAATTGCCTTGGAGTGTTCAGCATGTACATTTGCGATGAATCAATCTGTTTCTCTTTGCTAGCACTCCTTGCACCAATTCCTTAATGACCATTATAAGTGGTTTCATGATGGAACATGACATATAAAGCATCTTCATCAGGCGCATCTGTGGGCTTCACAGCCTAGTTTATACGTTGTGGTTTTTGGCCAGACCATGTTCATGTGAATTATTACAAGAACTTGGGATGAAGTTTTACAATGAGGGGATAGGTTTACATGAAGTAAACATAACCATGAACGAATCTCAAAGTAAACACATTCACATGTCTGCACTCCTGGAAGTCCCCCGTGTCAGGTCTTGTTAAGGCAACCACTACGAATATGTAACGTGTGTGTGTTTGCAGTTGTTTGATACCTTTGTTATGATTGCTGCATGAATATAAAGATAATTATTTGAAAATTTGAGCAAACTCTGAATATCTCATTCTCTATTTAAAAAGTGCACCCATAGCATACCTAGAAAACGTGGTGTTCTGATAACTACTTGTTGGTCAGATGAACATAGTGGCCAAATCTATACCTAGTTTGGTACCCGTTTTGTACAAAAGTCTATAAAATTAGCGGTCTGGTGGTTTGCGTGAACAGGGTGGCCTGGTATGGGGTCAAATTCCCGGCCTTAATTATTGTGCCAGTCCGCCCCTGTTTAATGGTGGAAACTATGGTTGAAAATAGGCAGAAGACAAGCACATGTATGAGATTGTGTCATCCACATTTTGCAGACTGCAAGTTGGGTCTGTTTCACCACTTACTTACTGATGTATTTGAAATCACTGAAGTTTTGTTTAGAGATTTTTCTACATCCAAATAGAGGGTCTAAGGATATATGGTGTTGTATGCTGCACAGATTGAGTGGCAAATTTGTGATATGGGGCTTTATAAATAAACCTAACCGCACTTGATCTTTGGATTGAGTCAACAGTAACTGGTCACTATTGTGTACTGTGAAGTATGTGAACTGGAAACTGGTCATCTATTTGCGTATGTATGAGTGTCAGTGTGTGCATGAGGTAATAACATGACCTTGTGGCGCCCTCGCAGTAGTTTCATGTAGTATAGTGATCTGAGTCAGTTTGCTCTAATGAAAAAGCGATGATGTACGGCTCTGACTGACTGTTTAAGTCACTCATGAAAAATGGGCTGTTTCACAACTCAATGAAGCAAAACATACCAACCAATAAAACACTTTCTACAAAAGCATTTTCTGTCTTGTCAAAGGACGAAAACCTACGGCAAAACTTTGACCTCTTAGTGTTAGGACTGCCATTCATAGGTATTAAGTGGATGGTTTGCTCCCTCTCTCTTGCTTTTAGAGTGCCTTGAGGAAAACATCAAATGAATTCATTTCCCTGGTTGGATAAATGTTCAAAAATGTATTATTTGTAGTTTGCATTTATCTCTTTACCCGGGCAGGACTTTCTGAGTGAGGTGAGGTTCATCTCCAAAAAGATGGAGAAATGAGCTGGAACTAAACTGTTGTTTACCCATGAGGACTTATTTTACATCTTGTTCGTTTGTGCATTTGCATTCCCCATGCCTGCCTCTCTCTTTCTCTAGTGCTCACTCTGTTTTTCCCACAGAGACGCGCACACATTATCACACTACATGCCTTCTTCAGCTACATCTGTTCGATGTCTCAGTTATTCTTTTCTGTCTGCATGCACTTAGTGGGAACCTAAGGCGGTTCGTACTTTCAGACGTTATATTTGTGTCAGCGGCTGCGACTGAACACCATGTTTAAGTGCATTTGGTGATGCGGTGTCCCCAAGGAAGACTCTTGCCGACATGCAGTCCCACTACATCTGTCACATGACCAGCTGTGCTCAGTGGCATTATATCATCACAGACCATAATGCTGGTTCTTAATGTCACTGAAGAGGAAACAAAAACTCTATACTTCTATAGGAACAAAATCCTTTATATATATAGTGCAAAACATTTACAAACAAATCTTTTGTACCATGTCTTTTTTGAGTTACATGCTACTTCCAGAAAATAGCTAAAGCCTTGCAATCTAACACTGACACTGACTGTCTGGACCTCTAAACAATGAGCTGAAACTCATTATAAAGCTCTGCAAAGCCGAAAGGGAGTTGCAGATTTAGGGGAAAATTCTTGGAAGTTACTTCACTACTATTTGTACAATTAGTACCGCTGCTGCATCTCCCACTGCTGTGCCTGTTTGTTTGGATGTATGTGTGTGTGTTGGAAAGCTGCTTATGGAGATGGAACATTGTACAGATTATGGATTCTTGCAGTCTGTTAAAGACCATATGTCTCGGGCAGTGAATGTTATCTCTCATAATTGAGAAGAAAGCACGACTCATTGATTTGTTTCTAGACCCAACTAAAGAGGCCACGGTAACGTTAAGTCGACTGTGTCAATTACTTTAACCCTCTGTGTAGACCTCTGCTGCTTTAAGTTTAGGCTTAGCGGATACCTGACCAAAGAAACAATAACAAATCCTCTCATTTGAGTAGCTGAAACAAGACATGTTTGGCACCTTTTCACAATTCTTTTAACATATCAAGTAATTGTTACACAAAACATACAATTGTATACATTCTGCCCAACCTATCTGAACTGTTCTCCAACAACTGATTATTGAAACTCATGTCTCCTACAATATTAGGGCCCAGTGCGACAGCATACCTATAGGAGGACATTGCAGAGAAGCGAATAACAGCTTTAAGATCAAATTAAAGAATCAAATCAAAGAATTGTTTATTATTTATGTAGGAAATGAGCATAAGATTGCTCTGACAATGTATGGGAAGTCATCAGCACAAAGTTGAGTTACACACTCAGCTAAGAAAAGTGTGTGTTTCAGATGTCATTTGGAGAGACATGTGTTGGAGGGTTATAGGCTGAATATGTGACTGAGTGGATTCATTGTCTCCTCGGCTGAGCATTGATCTGAAAATATCTCTGTTCCATATCCAACCAATCACTGCGCTCTGTCCAAACACCAACCTAATAAACTGGGATGCAGAGCAGCACAAACACATCCCCGTCTTTTCATTTCTGAATGGCAGCCAGTGACGTTGTCTGTTCTCATCCCAATCGGCTATCATCTCCTGCTGATAACGCACTCTGCAAACCATCACCATGGGAACTGTTGCACATGTTACGGGTGGTTGTCAAGGGAACCTGGCTGAATAACGGTCCCTCTTTTCTAATGCACCGCCTTGCCTCTCTTCGCCTGACTCACTTGTTCTGATCTGTGTTCCTGCGATGTGAAAATAGCCGTGCACTCGATGATAGTGTGTTCGAGAGAGAGCGAGGATGTGAAAGAGCAAACTGTGTGCTTATGGTGATTATCCTGATGACAGCTCCTTTTTAAACTGCTCCGCAGGCTCATTTTCCCCTCTGTAATCCAGATGTAACAGTGGGATCAGGACCGGGGGATGTGGAGGTGGACTTTTTTACGTTGCAAGAATATATTACACATGGGACTCAGTCCAGAGGGTCCTGGGAAATGCTTTAGAGTGGGTACGTGAGAATAAGTTTGGCTGTAAAAAGCACATTTTATTGTTTAACTAAGTATGCAGACGGATTTTGTTACTTTAGCTGGTCTGTGTACTTATAGACACCTACCTAACATTATTTCCCTCCTCTGTGTATAAATCTATTTTAGAGTGCACCCGAGTTTATCCCCGTCAACATATGTATAACAGGAAGTTCATTCTGGACCTTGGAAACCGCAACTGACAAAACAATCCCACATCAATGCCCATTTAGTAGCTATTCTGGAGCTTTAGATCGTATCACATGATCTTCTTTAGGAGATGAAATTGATGTTTTTTTCCTGAGCACTTCTCATCAAAGTAAATTTTTTCCATAGATCTTGAGGTAAGATTTCTTTTGTCAACTGGTCAAAGTCAGGGTGCAATTCCACGACAATGGACAAACTATCTGCTGAAGAAGATCATGTGGTATGTTAGAGAGCTCTAGAGCAGCCTCTAAATGGACCTTAAAGCTGGAGTGTGGGACTTTTAAATATAAACATCCATTACATTTAAGCCCTTGCCAAATAAGCTCACACAATGCTGATTAAGCCCATCACTGGCAGGGAAATCTCTCTGTATTCACAGTTTACTGATGTGTAATGATGCGTTTTACACCATCCAGCAATAATTGGTTTGCCAGTGGCAACCCAGAGCCATGAAGAGAACTCCATGATCCACCGCTGCTGTCAAAAAAAAAAAAAAAAAAAAAAAAAAGTCCATTGGAGAGAAAGTTTTGTTTATTATTATTGTATAGTTTGTGTTAATATGCTTTAGTAACGTGGTATGAAGGTGAATGGAGATGACGCAACTCTCTCTTTACATGGCTCAGGAGAAACTGTAGTGACGGAGTAGCTACAGCAACTATGGGTATGGCACAGCCCTTGGCAGGAAAACCTAAGGAAGAGTTTCTGATGCTCCACATAAAGAAATTGTGTTCAGAGGAAGGATGAAAGTCAAAAAAAAAAAGAAAGTGATCGGCAGCGTGGACAAACAGATAAACCTTGGTGTAGCTTTCCCTTGTTGGAGGGCAGCGACAGAAGCGAAGGGACTGAGGACAGACATGGTATCATGTTACTGCTCTTGGACAGGTGAGTATTTGTAAAATATTTGTAGCTATTACATTTAGGCTACCTAAATAATGGATTTTTTTCTTGGAACAGGAAACTTCTTTTGTAACCAGCCTATTTCTGAAGACGAGCCTGGGGCAAGCTCACCTGTAGCCAGTACATCATGAGTACGCTCTCACTGCCAGAGGGGGGGGGGGGAGAAAAAAGTTCCCCACTGCAGGTTTAACGTGACTGCAGCACTGAGATTCCTGATTTGCACTTGTATGTTTTGAAGAGTGTTCTTTGGACATTGTTCCTGAGCAAAGTGTTGGGTAGGGGTGGGGCTGGATCAGGTGGGCTTGAACCGGATGTTGTTGTGGTCCACCATCTTGCAGACTGCCCCAAAGCTCTTGTGCAACAGGATCGAGGAGGAGCCATGAGTGAGGAAACAGACCAGCCTTCACCAAAGTCTTTCACTGACCGACACAACCCCTTATTGGATTCCCCTATATTGACTGGACTCTGCTGCTGATCAGACTGATCAATCACAACATCATAAATAACAGATTAAACTCAAGTGTAGCACTCCCAAATGTATTTGAATTGACTCACCATCTAGTTAAAAACACGTGTTCATTGTGGGTCTGAACAACAAAAACACCTCAAACCACTTTCTTCATTTATTAGAAAGATTGATCTTTTGTTATTTCCTTTTATTAAGGAGACAATTAAAGTCAGAAAAAGTTGGAGAGTCTTGGCTTTGATATGAGTTAAATCATTTAAATTTCCCATGAAACATTTACCCTAATAAATCATAATGTTCCAAAGACTCCATGATCATGTTCAGGGTTATTCAATAATGAATTCACAATCAGAATATCAATAAATACAGATATGCAGATAATGAATAAATATGAACGCATATAGTGCCAGTGGGAATGAATCTGTGCTTCTGACACAGTCTAAATACAGAATGCAGGGTGTTCTTCATGTGCAGGTGTTTGTTTAACAGGTAACAGCTACAAAGACAAAACGTGCTGCTCTGCACTGATAACTGGGAGACTTTATCAGTATCCACACAGTACGCATGTGTGCACACAAACTCCATCAAAAGTCTCTACATCTGTTAAAGCCGACTGACAGCTGATCTAGCTGCGATGAGCTGCCACCGTCATCAGAAACGGACGCCTCTTCCCGAGGAACTTCTGGGGAAGGGACGTCTCATTTCTCTAAAAACATATTTCCTCATTTCTTCTCTGCTCGCATGGTTTCCTTGCTGACACACAAGGTAAAGACGCAAGTGAGGGAAACGTGAATGCAATTGAGATGCACCTTCTGTCTAGAGGCCTTTCTCATCTCTCGGTCTGTAGTCTACATCCTTCATTACTTTCCTCGCCTCCTCTCATTATAAAGCGACGTCTATTAAATAGGACGTGTGGCACAGCATCATCTGTCCATGGTTTTGTTAAAGCCTACCACTGTATTTTATGACCCTGTGTCAGATGATCATGTCAACTTATATATCAACTTTTAACTCAGTTCACAACACGGCGTAATGTGACAAGAATGTATGAACTTTTTTTCACTGCTGTCACAGGGTTATCCTTTTGGACATTTGCAGACGACATAATGGGCGCTTTCACTATTACATGACATACAGCAAATTAGTGCTGAATGAGGAAAAGTATTTGATGTTAGCAGCTGTTTGCACTTGTAAACATGTCCCAATTAAAGCAGCTGAATTGGGGGTAGCATACTTATGTGTGTGTTTGATTGTGTGGGGGTGGCCTCTGCTCCTGGCTCCTCGTGCACACCTGTCTGCTATCAGCTTGTCACCTCTCAGCCTACACACACCTGCAGTCCATCAGCTCATCACCTCATCTACTCTGGTTTAACTCCCGCTTGGCGCCAGATCATTGCCTCAGCTCAGGGCTAGTTTAGTTTCTTGTGCTCGGCCGTTTTTGTGATTATTATTCGTCTCGATTCCTACCCTGCCGCTAACTGCCTTTCCCTTGTGCCTCAGGATCATCTCTTATCTCATGCCTGCCTCCCTGCTTGCCTACCTGCATGCTAACCAACACTTTCCTGCTAGCTCTGCTGGCCACAGCGCCTTGCCGTTCTCCATTTGTCCTCTCTCCTCTGCCGCAACCAGCCACCCTGTCTCCTCAACCCATCTCCAACTACCACAGCTATTAAATAAATCTGTTGGCCTTCCCCTGCCTCTAAGTCTGTGTTCTGTGCTTGGGTCCGGCTTTTGAACCAGCTGCAACAAAGAGCCCTGGAAGCAGCAGGTTCACTGTGAACGTGTTGATATAAGTGTCCCAGTAAGGCATGTTACAGTGAGCCACGATGCACAACACCAGGATGCTGAATCTGAAGCAGCTAAATGAAATCCAGCCATCATTTATAATGTCATTATTTATAAGTCACCCATGAACAAGACCTATTGTGTACTACGTCAACTACAATGGATCCTGCATTGTAAACTATTATTGTCCTATTTGGCAGTGAAGTCCTGTGTCTTTAACTGCTTTGTTGTTTAACTTAGGCCTGTAATAGTAATCTTAAAAAAATTCATGTTTGATCAAATTACCAAACACCAAAACAAAACAAATAACTTGTATTTGGAGGTGACATGTAAACCATGCCCAGAGGGTGGTAGGTGAAGACCTAGTAGAAGCCCAGTAGCCAATGTTTTCCCAAGGGAACTCTACCAGTTTAATCTTGCCATTGGGTTGAGAGAGGGGAGGAAGAGTTGTCAAGGGAAATTATAAAATAAAAGTTTAGAACCAATCTGTTCTGTATTTCTTATAGGCTAACAAATGTTCAATATTCTGCTCAGTCCAGCAAACGTTTTAGAAAATCTCAGTCCAGTGAAGTTATGCATGGTGTGTTTGCCTTTTGATAAGCTTTCACTGGCTTCAGATCAGATCACACCTTACCTGCATGCCCCCAACCATTACTGGCTACTTAAACCAACAAGAAGCGGGCCCTCCTTCTGCAGCCTGAACCGGGAGCTGTCCTTCAGCACCCCGGACAATACAGGTGCGTCAACAACTGCAAAAAGTGGATTATGAGTGACTTCAACATCTTTCCATATTAAACTCCGCCCTCTAGGCTACAAAACAACATTTAAGTTCGGTTTTCTACCCGAGGATGTATAACACACACACAAACTACTCGTTTTCAGCTACAGACGTTCTTAAGAAGGTGCCAAATGATGCGTTTAGTTATCAGTCATTTAGTTTTTGGCGTGTTTGCGGCGGTTACTGACCTTTCTGAGAGTTTCGAAGTCTATGGAACCCCTGCTGTTGTCCTCTTTGCAGCGTCGATATGCCCGACACATTACTGCCCATGACAAGAGGCTGACAATGATTCACCGCGGCTTTGACGGAAGTCTGTTTATCCGACTGATTGCTGCCTGTATCCCGCGGAGACGGCTTCCTCCGAGGCAGGCAAATAAACAGTTTCCTCAGTCGCGGACAGGAGTCAATGTGTAGTTGTCTTTAATGACGTCATCCACTCATCACCAAACGACAAAAGCGAAAGGGAGGACAGACAGCACGCGCACAGGTGTGTGGAGTCAGAGTGCAGCGATCATGTGAGGATGTTGAATCCAGGATGGAGCTTTTGGCTTTTCATCAGCGGAATTTAGCGACTGAATAATCCTCTTCAGCAAGCCCTGAGTGACCCCACACAACAGCTGAGATCGCTGTATTACTTTCCTACATTAAAAACAGTGCAAGAAGTTCAACATGCAGCTTTTTAGAGCAGCCTAAGCTGTATTTAAAAGATTAGGCCTAAGAAGTGTCTTTTATTATTCCCTTTTACTGTTCCTTTCACTGTTTCACTGTTCTGTTAAAAGGGTGGAATTTGTGCAAAAAAAGGGAAATAGACTTAAAAAAATGGTAATAAGCAATATAGGCCTAGCTATCATCTGAAACCAAACGTAACTCCAGCTCAGCCTGAACCACCTGCAGTCCTCTAAACGTGCAGGTCTACCAAACAAGTGCAAAACATACATGCCTAAAAGAGCGTTTTGTCATGGCTCATGAATTGTGTAAAGCTGCCATCTAGTGTAAATCAACAAACAATAAAACAAAAGAAGCCATTGACAGTTTTGGCTTTTCTATCCAAAAATCTGATTGAAAGTCTCAAGTCTATTTTTTCGCTGCTTTGCTACACTTATGTTTTGTGGCGCACTTTGACCTGCAGTACGAATGGCAAAGGAATGAATTTTTGTTCAGGTTTGTTCTGTTGATTAGTGAAAGAATCCTGATGAAACTCACAGTAAAATAACAAATAATTACCTAGACGGACCTGCTGCCTTCCAATAAATTATTTTTCTTTAAACAACATTACAAGAAATTTGGTCTTTTAACTTAACAGAAGTTCATCAATCATCAGAACTACTTCCTAAACATTTGTCTAAAAAAAGTGTTTGACTCCACAATAACATTCTGAACAAGCTCATAGTAGCGTATGTATGTATGTATATAGATAGAGAGAGAGAAATCTTAGAAATGATATGTCCTAAGATAAGGTGGTGTCAGGTGAGCAGTGGTGGATTTCATGTCATTTATTTAATTAAAAGGGACAGCCTACAGAAAAACAGAAACATTTCCATTTGATGCACTGTACCAGACTAAAGCTTCAAGCTAATTTGCATCTGTCCCTTCACAGGTCACAGTTAAAAACAACATGATAATCAATGAGCTAAGGCTGACCAGTTCATTGAGATGCCATTAAGATCACAACATGGCCATACAGCATCCCAATCAAAACACCGCGCAGCCCCAGCACAGAGTTAACAAGACAGAGTTACACAAAAAAAAGACAATACAGAACTACTCACAATAACTAAATTGTATTTTGGATGAAGTATTCAGATAGAAGTAGTAAAGTATATTCAGGAAAATGAACTTAAAGTATTAAAAGTAAAAGGACTCAATGCGCAATGAAAAAGTCACCTGGGGTTGTCATGCTAGTATATATTATGATAATTATTAATACTCATGCATTGACCGAATGTAAAAGCAGCAATTTACTGTAGTTGGCTGAGGTTGAACTATTTTTTTTATCAGACTGCAATTAATTCATTTTTTCCATTATGGATTAATCTTATGATAATTTTTGATTATAAACATTCTGAAAATAGTGAGAATTGTTATCACAATTGCCCAGAGCCCAGAGTGACACCTTCACAATGCTTGTTTTATCAGTCCAAACCTCAAAATTATAAAAAAACACATTTCTTCCCATTTGTGAAACAGGAACCATGAAATGTTTTTACATGAAAAACGACTAGTTGCCAATTCAATTTCTGTCAATCAACAAATGTACTATCTCTCTCTGTGTGTACACACACACACACACACACACACACTTTTACACACACACACACACACACACACTTTTAAACTCTTCATATGTGTTAGTAAAAAAAGGGGTTGGACCACAACAGGTTTACATTGTTTAATTAAAAAAAACCCATATTAAACATATTATTTGTCATACTGCACATCTTCTTTCTAATTTATCTTTGTTGGGAGTTGCACATGCGTAGATCCTAGAGTTAAGGACTACTAGCAAATCAGAAGCAGAGAAGGGCAGGTCAGTGAGAAGCCGGTACACACGGCTTCATTTCAGCTGTACATGTTGCCGACCAGCTTGGCAACAAAGACTGGAGCAAGAGTTTCAGAGTGGTGAGTTATTAATCTGTAACAAAAGTATCTTTCATCCATAAAGTTTTAACTGAGCTCTGTCTCTACATCACAGGAACAACTTTCTGTCCACTGACTGCCTGGAGGGTAGCTAGTGAGGAGAGCTGTGTGCTGCAGATCACCGTTTTTCCACCGTTTTTTTGAGCCGCTTGACGAGCGTTATGAGGAGCATTTAGTTTTCATCCCTGTGTCGTCACAGGGATGAAAGGGAAGCGGCTGGACTACAAGAGAGCTGTTTTCAGACAGTTCAGAGCAGAGTTTTCTGTGGGAGATGGAGGGAACTCCCTGTGGGCTAGAATTTGGGCTTTTTCACTTTGCAAACCTGTTACATGCACAAAAGGTATAAAACTCAATTAAGGAGAGGGGAAAAGCCACAGTTCCCTTCACTGTTTTGCATTATAGTAATTTATGGTTTATTTTGATGATGCAGTGAAGATCGATCCCAACACTGATTGATTCCTGACGAAGAAAAACCAGCTGTTTCTCATTTCTTTCTCATTCCACACACCCAGGTCTTTTGTCATTTTCAACAACAACTTGTAGTCTTCTACTAGTGACATCACTTGAGGCTCCCCAACACCTGCAAGCAGACTCTGATGTGTAACATCAGTTCCCCTTTAATCAATCACATCCTCCCCAGCAAGTGACAGCAGCCCAAGGAGCAAATTGATTAGAGAAGAATTGTTGTGTGGTACATTTTCAGAGACTGTTCTGCAGGGGAGTGGTAGAAAGTCAAGACATTTCAAAGCTCTTGGCTGTAGTCTTTTAATCATCACAGTATATTGGCATAAGCCTGACCTCAGAACTGCAAGTTAGATACAGTATATCAGACATGCAGAGAAGCAGATTTTCTGCTCACACCTCTGCATCGACACCACCTTTTACCTTGCTTTTAATGTCTTTTTAAAGGTTGCAGATAAAAGCCACTGGGATTCCTGCTGAGCAAATGCCCAAAATCAATAAGGGAAATGTTACTTTGTACACCAGTAACTACTGAACACTAGTACAGGTAAAGGATATCATACTTTAGAGAGGGGGCAGTCAGAAAGGTAGAAAGCCCCAGCAGGATACAGTCCTACTGGCCATCACTGGCATTTATAACTCCAGCAGTGCAGCACACCAACCAGCATCTTTTTCATCTATTCACTCTTTGGTGTTTTCCAAGTTCAGCTCTAGCAGAGATGATAAAGTAGGAACTGGAGAAGGAGGTGAAGCAGCAATACAGGCGGCATGAAGGCCAAGACAGCAGTCATCAAAAGCCCTGCACACTGCAGGGCCAAGAGGGCCGAAAAGCAGTCAGTGATGGAACTAAAGTAGAATAAACACTAATATGGCAGCACTCAGGCATTACACAGGAAGAAAGCATTGGTGCTTGATCTTTACTCTGCCAAACAGAAGAAAATTAAGGGATAATTAAGGGATATCTCTGTATTTGACAAACTGGGTTTAATTATCATATTTAAGTCCAATGAGACTATTGGTCTAGTGACTTATTTATATAACTCAAAATTGCATATTTCCCTCAAAGGGCTTTTCAATTTGTACAACAAAGGACTTTAATCCTATGACCCTCAATTTGTTCATAACATGTTACTCACCACCTCTGTTCTGGAGATTTGGGAAACGAGTACCTTTATAGATTCAGCATTTGTCACTGACTGTCTCTTGGACTGCATAAAAAAGGGGAGATGTGTGGGTTAACTAAGTAACAAAGTAATTTATTTAAAACAAACAAGCAAAACCAATGAGTGGGAGGAATCTGTAAAGTCAGTAGTGTAGACAGAGGATGAGTGGAAATGTGCTGCATGGATTTTGTGCTGCAAAAAAAAGGACAAGGAAACTGAACACCACTACGCAAGATGTGCGATGAGGAGATCCACCCAAAGATTGACTGCTGCTCTGGCTTATATGCATGGGGCATACCGGGCCTAGGTGTGTTCCATGCTACTGATTACCCTGCCAGTCAGGTCTGCAGCCCTGGAGACAAAGAGCAAACCAACAGCAGTGTGAACCAAGCAGAGAGTCCGTCACATATTGCACTCCTATAACGGCTCTGGATTAAAAAAAAAAAAAAAAAGGATCAAAATCGATGCAGCAGGACCAGAGATAAGGTCTTTTTTATTCCACATTCTTCCATGTCAAAACCTGGCACCTACATTACCCACAATGCAAATCCAAAGCTGACACTTTGGCCAGAGATTTGGTTGTATTATGCCAGTAGCAGCTGATATAGCTTTGAGCCGCTGGCCTCAAGCAGCCGGTGGTGGAAACCATATCAGAAGTAAAAGGAGAGTGGATTCGGGACTTGCTTTCACCTAGTGGCCAGAAACATGACTCTACTGGATGTGTATACACACCACTGTTTGCTAACACGTCCACCAAGTTGCTAACAACTTTATAACATGACGAATGACCTGATCCTGACCTGAGACCCATTTTTGCTTTATTCGGCGGGCATAGTCTGAGAGAAGGACCGAAACTCAGTCCACTTAATACAGCCAAACAGCCTGGTGAGAGCCTTGTGTGCACAACTACAGCAGGTAATGCAGTTTGCTACGACAGCCACAGGGATTTTCAGCAGCCCGCTTCCAGGGTTTGCTTTTTGTCAGACACTGAAAGAAGTGTTTGAGAAGATTTCTTCTCCTTTATAACTGTCTCCAGTGGCAACAGGTCAATATAGTAAGAAAGGCAGTGGAAAGTACATAGCTCACTACATCAACAGTGTAACCACAGGAAATTACTCTCTAGCTTAGTACAGATAAAAAACATGGCCAGACTCATGCAATCAGACACACTCTCCTATCCCCGTCTGTCTCCCAGTCTTTCCCACTCTTCTTCTGATTCACCATCTATTGCTTCTTCCCGGCTGTTCCCGCGGCTGTGACGAGGTGTAGCGGAGCCAGGTTTACCCACCGTGCCAATCGGATGTGTTGCTGGCATGGAGAGTGATAAACGCTCAGCTGTTGCCTCTATCGTTTGGCTGCACTCAATCTGAGTCAGCGTGCCATAGTTGATTTTTTATGTTGACATTTGTGGTTTGCCATAGCTTGAAGTGTTTAGTGACATTTTGCAAATGGCCCCTACTGAGCTCGCTGTGGAAAAGAAACCTAATTTAATTTACTTATTTTCCTTTTGGCTTTACCCCTGCACTCCAATCCTAAACAAGTTGCATAGACATGCCATTTAGACATCTCATCTAGTCCTGTGTTGTTTCTCCCCCACACTGCAGTCCTCCCCCGCATCTGACAGATCTTGAATTACCCAAAAAGCGAGCAGTAACTGTACCAACTGCGGACGCCAGAGCAAGCTGCTTGCATCGGCCAATGAGCCTCTCTCACAGGAATGGCAGCAAATGACCTGAAGGTAAACTCTCGACCGCCAACACACCTGAGCAGCAGAGGACCACCTCGACTCTGTCTGTGTGTGCCCACAGTGTTTTTCCATGCCTTCACATGCATGTTTATGAGTGTGAGAGCCTGAGAGAGAAAGAGGAGCAGAAGGAAAGGATCTGACAGGAGGTTCACACTGTGCAGATGAAAGACACACACAGTACTCTCATCTCAAAGTGTTCCTCGCTGTGGACGGTGGCGCTGCCAGTAGAAAGGACTAAGTAGTCCTGGGAGTCCAGTGTTGCTTTTAACTATAGGTAGGCAAGAGCTGGATGATATCTGACCTTTTTGGAAAGATGGCTAGGTTTCTAATGTTATTCCTCAATGTCAAAATCTCAACTCACCTCCATTGAAAAAAGCCTCCGCAAGCCTGAGGCGACGGGATGGTGAAAAGAAAAGCTTTTGGTTTGGCTTTTTGGAGTTTTGACTGCATCCAACTGTGGCCCTGTACGCTTGTATCATGTAGAGCTCTAAAAAACTGCTCTTTAGTGTATGATTCATGCTTAGCTGGAGCTTAACTGTCCCCCCCCCCATCCAACTACCCCCACCTCCATTGATTTTACATTTATACCGAGCTAAATTAATCCAACATGGCTACCACCTTTGCTTTATGGTACTCATTTTAAAATAATGATAGAGGCAGAGCTCTGGATTCCTCATTCTACACCTTCAGAAGCATAAATCTCTAAATCATATCACCTTCATTTTAAATAGAAATAAAAAAGGCGGTGTAGGATTCTCAGATTAAGTGTGTACAAGGCAAGATATGACCGCCCACCCTCCCCCTCCCCCAAAATGGAAACCTGTCTAAAGGCTTGTCAGTGGACTCTGTCGCATGCAACCACAAGGGGGCACTGCTTGGACACAGTTCATCATGTAATGGACCCAGACAAAACAACCACATCTGCTCAAACCCTTGTATTCTATTGTATTCCACTAACAGAAGAAGGAAAATCATTTCTAATCCTGAGCATGAAAAATGTTCTATTTAAGTTTACATTTCATTGAGATTCATCAACCAGTGGAACGCTTTACAACCAAGCATCCTTAATGCCTCTTGTGAGGCGGAGGAGAATGCCAACACAGCCTGCTTTTGATGTGCTGGCACATGACGTGCATTTTGATTTCACATGAGAAGCTCTCTTCATGCTGCGGCAGGACTGTTGTCATTTCCTAAGAAGTGGAGGTAGTAATTTGTAAAAGGGAGAAAGGGAAAAGATAAGGCTGACCAAATATAGAGATGGCTGAGAAAGAGGAGGACATAAGGGAAAGTGATGAAACACAGGAAGGGCCAACAGCACAGTAATACCTGTCTTCCTTGAGCAAACCCTGTGGGGGAAAAAAAACAAGCTGACCATGAAATGCAACCAGAGAGACGAGGAAAACAGGGTAAAAAGCCTAATGCCTGTGACACAATAAAATCCATTACACGATGGTCTTCACAATCTCCTATTTAGAGATTCCCCTGCCCCTCACAGGTGTTATGAAGAGGTATGTCAGATGTGCCAGATGACTGTACAGTTTCTCTTTCAAAGACTCTGAACATTGTTTTCTTTTTTCCCCCCTTTAATTTACTGACAAGACAATAAAATGTCTTTATGAAAACAGACATGACTAAAAATAAAAAAGCAGTATAAAAATAATTTATGAATGAATTATGTAATCAGTAAAATTTCCCTATATTTTGCTGTACACTAGAGGGTGACTATTTATTTTTTGGAGTTAATTTCACTATTCATCACGGGACTGAGACGTGACAGAAAAAAAAAAGTTGGTGTCACGGGAATCAGATGTGTGTGATCTATTTTTATATAAAAATATGCAGATCTAATATGAAGAATCCATGTTATCATTCATTCATTTCATTGGATTGGGAATCCAAAATCAGAAAACAAACCTATTTGTTATTTTATTATTGTTTATGAATCTGATTCCATACTGATTTTTTTCTTTCGATCGTATGCTCAATTCAAAAATAGGAACTGAAATAACCAAATTTGTTTTTGATATTCAATGTATCCAATTTGTGTGACCAGGAAGTTCCTTTCTTCTTGATGGATAGACAGTGGGAATATTGTCTATAATATATATATATATAAATAAAATATCTAATCAGGAGGACTAGGGGGAAAAGACCCTTTTTTCCCCCTCAAGTTACTCACAAAGTAATTTTTTAGTAAATACTTTCATACTCTTAATCAAGTAATTATTTTGAATTCTACTTGATTACTTGTTTATGCAAAGTACTTTTACTTGAGTACAGTTTTAAGCTTCTCTACCCACCTCTGAAATCAGAAACGCGTTCTCATCTCAGTGCGTCATTACAAATGATTTCAGACAGTGCGACAAAGTGCAATTATTTTACGCTAAAGGTACCTTTCAGCGTCCGCATGAAATGCCACCGTTTGCTACGTTGCAACAGCACAAAGGAGGCTCCCTCACGGCCGACGTGTTAGCAGGTAGGGTTAGCCGGTTGGCATGCATAAAATCAGTGAGTTAGGTTTAGGCACTAACCTTTCTGATGGTTATGTTAAGGGTAGGGGTTTCGGGGGGCTGTCAACACCTTTAACACAAACTCAGCTAGCTAGACGCTCAAGAGCGTCTCAGAGACGCACCCGGAGCGTCAAATAACAAGGCTTTCTCTCACTTCTGAAAGCGTCAGTATTGGCCGCCCTTAAATAGAGGAAATAGACATATTTAGAAATAGACATATTTCCCACAACAATTTACCATCTGAAAGCGGCAGCAGAGTGATATTGGTGGTATGTGATCCACTCCACTAAAGGCACATTCAGCACAAACACAATGGTTCAAAGTTAAAGCACAGTAAGCCTACATAGGCCTAATAAAACAACAGGTCCACCAAAACATGGAAAGAGTAATGTATTGCCACAGTGCCCATTACATTAAACTATATTATTAAGAGTTTACCAGGATATCAAAAAAGCACTGCATAGCGACAGTATAATAAATAAATGTGTCTGACCATCAAAGTTAACAATCTACAAAAGGAGTTTGCTTTTCTCTGCAAGGTTGTCAATCACATCGTCCAGAGGCCTGTACCATGAAGCAGGATTTGAGCTTATCCAGGTTATTTCGGGGTTAACCCTGTGTTTTCAGTACCACGAAGGTGGTTCACTTCTTACCAGAGTAGATCTCCATGGTAACTTATGCTGAACAGCTAACCTGCTCCAGAGCACGTTATGTTCCAGATAAGAGATCAACTCTGTGAAAATGCTCCCTACTGACCAATCAGCTCTCTTGGAAAAT
The DNA here is from genome assembly GCF_021292245.1 of Micropterus dolomieu. Lineage (NCBI taxonomy): Eukaryota > Metazoa > Chordata > Actinopteri > Centrarchiformes > Centrarchidae > Micropterus > Micropterus dolomieu. The sequence goes on from NC_060153.1 coordinate 29,500,391, forward strand.
GACATCACCATCTGTAGGAAATCCTGTTTTAGCTAATAGGCTGCTTTATGTTTGCAGCGGTGATGTGGAGAAACTCTGGAGTATAGCGATGTAATCCTACAGAGACTGATTAAAAGCCTTAGGCTATTGTTGCCTACACGTTTTTACAGTACAGCAGGATAAGCCTAATTACTGCTTTGAAATGTGCTTAATATTTTTTATTTGCTCCCAGTTTGTTTCACACACCCTGAGGCAGCCGTTAAAATAAATGGGTTTAATTTTTCTTATGTATGTTCATGTCTTATGAATGTAGGCTATCTATTTTAGGTTAATATAGCTTTTAGGCCTACTACAGAAACTGTAGTCATGTTCCTCCTTTTGCGATGTGGGAGCAAAAGGTGAGACAGTGAGTTTTCAGTAGCCTAAATGTTGAGATTTAGTCTTTCAACCACTATATGAGCACATTTTATGGCATGAATGGAGTTTTCGTTTCATTGCTTTATGAAGTTAAGTCCGCTCTGCTGACAGTGGACTTGTTCATGTCTGTGATTGGTCATCTTCTGCTAACACCGCCTCTTTTATGTGAAGGCTCTCACGGCCGAATTGGGAAACCCTGGGTTGACTTACCGAGTTGATAACCAGCTTCGTGGTACCGCTAATCCCGACCGCGATTGTTAGGGTTAGTTAAGCCAGATAACGAAAATCTGGGTATGTTGAACTCGCTTCGTGGTACAGGCCCCAGGTTTATTTTATATCCTATAGCTCATGCTCAATTTCTGGTTTCCACCTTTATGCGACCAACTGGTTACATAATATAGATCATGATTGTGTTTATTAAAACATACATTTGGGCTGATCGTAAATGTTTGTGGCTGCATGCATAAAATAACATTTTGAAAATATTCAAAGACAAAATTATTGTTAGTATTATTTCTTCTATCAATACAATGACCCATTCTGAGTGGCCCATATTCCAGATGGCCAGCCCGTCACTGGCTACGTGATTTAATGTAATCAACATGAGCTTGAACATCATTGTAAGTTTGTTCAACTATTTTGAAGAATGTTACGTTAAAAAGGTTTTTACTGTCGTGAACAGATAAACTAAGAAAACATAGAAACAGTAAGTGATGTGAGCCCCGTTTTTATATTTACTTACGTTTGAAAAATGGTAAAAGTTCACCAAATTGCATAATAACAGCATTAGATGTACTGACTATCACTGAATTTCTTTGCTACTGAAAACAAATCTTAAAAACCTGAGGCTTCTCAAGAAGTTCGGAAGCGTTCCTATTCCTGTCCCGCATACAGTGAGTTACACAAATGCACAAGTGAGTGCAAATTAAGTTCTCATTTTTTATTTCCCAAAACACTAACTAAAAACACTCATGTTGATGTTCAAGCTCAATTCATTACATTTAAATCAGTTACCGACATCTCCCAAGTGTATTTGAGGCACGTTTATCATCAAGTGCAAGACAAACGGTTCAGTAACTTCCTGGTTATACAAATCAGACTCAAAATTAAATTCAGTCGGTGGCCCATTTTGTCATTTCTTATTTTTGACTTGAGCATGAAATCGAAAGTATGTAAAACAAGCCATTTGCTTTTTGGAATGAATATGAAAGGTTTCTTCATTTTCTGAATTTGATTTTCAATTGAATATTAAAAGAACGAATGACACACGGATTGTGATTGAACTCTGTATTCCTTTTTTTAAATTTTTTTTTTTTTTTTTTTTAAATTGGTGATGTGACGGGAGTCATTCTTCTTGGATTGGAACTGGACAGGAGTATTTTTGTGGGAGAGGGATAGGATGGGAGTGGATTTTCACTCCTGCCCTACCACCCTCTACTGTATACGATCCTGGTGGGTTCAGCCAACTCGTTCTCATTCTCAACTTATCACGCATGGATTGGTCAACACCCATGGCGTTTCTTTTTAATGCCCCGGGAGCCCCTTAGCACAATTTTTGCAAGTGTAGGGCTCTGCATTAAAAGTTAGCATGAATAAATAAATAAACATAAATAAAACTAGTGGTTTACACGTTGTCAAACATTGCAGTTTAGTTAGGTTTAGGCAACGAAACTACTTGGATATGTTTAGGGAAATCATGAACTGGCTATGTTACTTACTTGACTTAAGTAACGTAACTTAAGTTAAGTAACGTTACTTAACTAAAAACAATCACTGTTGACAAACACTGGTCTCCTGGGTGAAAGACTGAAATTTTGTTATTTATATTAGACGTACTTGAACAATGATGCTAAAGGCGGCCATGTGCCATGGTACCAGACGCCGAAGGACGTGACAAAGCAAGGTATCTATGGGGGTATTTATGTTAACGGTCCGGCCGTCATCAAGTCCGCTGCTGTTCTAATTGCTGAATAACTGACTGCGTGTTCCCGTTCCTGGAAGTTTGTACTCCCGAGCCAAACTTGCCAAATCCGAGCTTTAAAGTACAGAAGTCCAAACTTGGCAAACTCGGTACTGAGAAACAGCCGTGGTCTCCGAAAACAGCTGAATGACACGAGTCAATTTTCTTTCCATTGGCGGAAAGTTTGTTTCAAAACTTCGTGTGTGAAGAACTGAGATCGACAAATACAGGCAGGACTCACAAATGCCTGTTTAAAAAGTGACAAATACTTTAATTTGTAAATTAAAACTGGACTCACAAATGCATAATTTGAATGCTGTAAATGTTAGGAAGATTTCACAAATGTGGTTCATTTATTTGTAAGCTATTAAATATATTCAGATATTTTTATTATTTGTGAAATTTATTTATGTATTTGCACATCTGTTTTCTATTAGCAAAATATTTGAGAGTTTACAAATCTTCATTTTGTGTTTGTGCAAAGTGTCTTATATTTACAGATTACACATTTACACACAGATCGCTCATCTGTTCACACAAATAATATTGAAAGATAAATACCCCCATAGGTATCTGATGCCCTGGGAATGAGAATGGCCTGGGTCAGCTGTTGAGGATTAACCCAGTTTAGTTAATTTACCAGAACATTTACAGCTTTGCCTGACTTTCCATCTGAGCGGCAGTAATGGAAGACAGGATCAGCAATAACGTTTATTCTCTGCATTACTGATGTCAGACTTTCACTTTGTGTGTAAATGTTAGCCTGGGCTGTCTAGGATTCAGTAGCAGACACGGAGGTACGGTTAGCAACAGGTACAGAGGTTTTATTGAACAAAAGGGGAATGATGGTGCTGTGAATTCCTCTGAGAGACGGGGGCTGAGTGCGGGCAGACAGGTGAGAGACAGGTCCAAAAAGACGGACGATCTGGCAGAGACTGGTTGGAAAGCCAGGGTTTAAGGCAGGAGTTGTGATTGCTGGATCTGCTTCAGGTGAGTAGAAAGCCGCAGGTGTCCTGACGAGGAGAGAGAGAGGTCCAGGAGAGCCACACCTACTCAACACAGGACAGACAGATGACAAAACAAAAAACACAAGGGAGAGGGAAAACAGACAGAACACACTAGTGGCCTGTACTACGAAGCGGGGTAACTGGCTTATCCAGGTAACTTCAGGAGTAACTTTGTGACGTCGGGTGTAACTTTCCGGTTAACCCGTACTACGAAAGGTGGATAGGTGTTACACGAGGTTTGTTGCCATGGCAATTGACGCTGCATCTCTAAACTGCTCCGAGCAGGTTTTATTTGTGGTTAACTCGAGGTTACCCAGCACGCGGACTACACACCACATCTGTACTCAGTGTTAATGATGAGAAGTAGGATATTAATTATTATTAATACAAACCACTTCATAAAATATGTTTAGATTTCATCCTGATTTGAAGAAGAAAAATTGGAAATTCCCTGGAATTAATGTCATAAAAAAATCGAAAATCACTGTGTTTTCTTCTGAATACGCTCAATCCAAGGCAAAGTCTCTGAGCTGCATGATAGTGATTGTGGGCTTAACTCAGGAGTATTTCCTCACTGCTAAATCCGATTGCAAAGTTTAATATAACTTTCCAATGCATGCATAATACGTGGCAGACGTGTGTGTGTGTGTGTGTGTGTGTGTGTGTGATGTTGCAGACTTGCAACGCTCAAATGTGTGACTATAATGCCAGTGAATATTCAAGTTTTTTACTTGTAGCCTAAATTAAATTAAATTTTCTCTCGGATTATTAGGACTACCCCTCCGCTGGCTCCTTTTTTTCTATTACAATGTGCAGTTGTACCTTTTACATCATATTACACATAAAAGAAGAGCCCATAAAATACATAATCTGGGAAGATAATTAAGATACAAATTTAGTCGTAGTGAAAGCGCCACTTGCTGGCAACAGGAAGTGACATGTTTTATTTGTTACGGTACTCATTCTAGCAGGATGATCCGATTTGCCACAAAAGGATCGCAAAAAAACCTAGATGATGTAAGGTTGTGAGTTAATGTCAAACGCCGTTGTGACGGCAACGCATTATTCGCCATGAAACAGTAGTATACACACAGGTCAGCTGAAATACACACACATGCACAAACACAACCCATAGCAACACATGGAGAGATGTCAGAGTGAGGGGGCTGCCAGTCAGTATGGCGCCCCAAGCAGTTGGGGGTTCAGGAGCTTGCTCAAGGCCTCCTCCTCCACAACTCTGGTCTGAGCTGACCAGACCCTCAGGTTCCCAGCCTAATCCTTATGGACTGAGCTACTGCCGCCCTGTATGCAAGCTGTATTTTGAGAGGTTTAGGATGCTTTAAATCTCACAAAACCTTGCACACACACATCAGAAATGTGTCTGTCTGATACTGCTCAAGGGCATGTGTTTGGAAAAACAGCTCTATAGTCCCCTGCAAGATTTCAATGGCCCCAGCTGTCTGTTACACCTAGATCTACCAAATATTTGTAGACACGTGTACAATGCCGGGACTCGAAGTTTCTTGGAACCATATGCTAAACCCAACAGGAAGTCAGCCATATTGCATTGAATATTGGATCTACCTCCATTTATCTACCTCCATACTTTAACAAACTCCTCCTATAGCACCTTAGGGACAAAAATGACCACAGTGGGGAATATAAGTATGTATGTTGTTATGTCGTATATGTTTTTTGAGAGCTTTAAACCCACTGATAGTCAGCCACTTTGAATTAAAGTAGTTTTTTTCTGCATTTGACTGTCTTTGCTTCTGCACTGTGGAAAGGTTTTGCCCATACATGGGCTACACATCGTCTGACCCAGACCCAGACTCAGACCCCAGCCCAAAAGCAGGTCAAAATCTTCCAACAGTTGGAAAAGACCATAACTGCTATGTCCAAAAACTGTTGATCAACGTATCAATCACAAGAGCATAACAAATCTGCTTTCTTATTTTTCTCTGTGATAGCCTTACTTTCTGGCAATCTGAATGTTGACCCATATGGCAGAAAGCCTCCATCTTACTGTTCTCTGACAAGCGCAACCCTCCACCACCAACTTCAAGGAATGTCCAACAAAAGGACAAACCCACAAGGCATTAAGCAACACCACCATTAACCAGGACTTGTGTAGTCCTTGTCCTGGTGAAACCTCAAATGTTATCACAAGCAAGGGATGCTGTGGATCTACTGCACTGAATTGTCTCCCCTGTGTACTTGACCGTGTATCTCACTTGAAGATGCCCATGTCCCCTGGTTGTTTTGATCTCCTAATGTTTCCGACAACGACTTAAAACCTAGTGGCTAGAACTGCTAGTATTGCAGTCCAGACTCCAATTTTTCGACCTGCAGTCACATGCTTCCAATGATGTTTAGGCTGCCCTTTTTGGAAACTCCACAAGTCAGACCTCTAAAACACAGTACTTGCATAGCTGCAGCCCTGTCCGATCACTGACTCAAAAAGGCCATGCAAGAACCACGAAGACGAACAGCCCTGTCCAGTTCACGGATGCAGAAGAGGAGCACGAGGCTGAAAACTGTTCCAGGAGCAGCTGCCTGTCAAGTGCCTCAAAGACACACTGGAGCCTATAGCAACTCTTGCTCAATGATCATGACCAAGGCATAGGTCAAGAAGTGCAAACAAAAGCTCAACCCAGTGAGCTCTTGGAGAACCTTCAAGAAAAGGAGGACCATTGATATAACTAACCTTTACACACTCTGTATGATTTGGTTGCCTATTCATTTATTTTACACCTACTTTTTCTACTCAGAGACCAAAGAACCATCTAAACCACATGGTCTTTCCTTTAAGAGAGTCAGACAAGGTCTGATTAATCAACAGTGACTAGACTGTGTCCTTACCTGAGTACTGTGTGGGCCATCAGATGTTGTGATGGATGAGCTAAAAACATGCTGCCACATTAATATGTCTCCCTGAGGTGATGGATGGGAGTCCAGGATCTGATAGGGAGGTCAAGAGACACAATCCACTGCTCAGGAACCAAAGGGAGAACACGAAATAGCCATTTCTTATGACAACCCAGATGCTCATGCTTTCTGACAATGTATGCACTTAGCAATGTTCACTGGTCCCTCTGTTGCTTTCAAAGACGTGATTACTCGCTTGTTTTTTTCCTGTTTCTCACTTTTTTTCCTCCCATTTATCCCTTCATGTTGATCTATCTACCTGTCGTACTTCAGATCTCTTTGTTTTTATCCAGGTTTACTTTTGCCCCTGACTGTTTTTATACCTCTCACCTTTTCACTTTTTCAAGAGATTTGTCTCTTTCAACTGCATTCTTCCTTTTACCATCTCTCTCCCTTTGTATTGCTTCTGTTATGCATTCTCTCATCATATGCTGTTAGACATAAAAATAATAGGCTTTTTCTCACCACTGTAAGCTTTCTTTGAGACTTCACAGCCCACATCCTGCTACAAAATTAAATGGCACGCTGGCATACTGCTCGTCAGGCAAGAAAAATAGTTATCAAAATGTTACAAACAAATCGTTTTTACAGTTCAGGCAGGACTCAAACCCCCAAAGAAGCAGGCCCAAGAGACAGGTTGAATAAGCTATACGCTCCTGAAGTTAGTGGTGTGAGGTATATAAACCTGTCACTTCCATTACCTCTTCCTGTTCAAGCCCATATGGAGACCCACCGTGTTTCATTGTATAGGTCACGCAGCTTGATAATGTAACCATGGTGCTACAACAAGACCTACATGGCATACTACTTCAAGCACAACATACTGTATCAAATTTCACATCCACCAGCTGATTGGCATTATTTGTGTTTCATAGGAAAACATCAAATTTATTCACAAGCAATAAAGCCTTTGTAAACATGTTTGCTCTGTATCTATGCTGCCTTAACACTCACAGGCTAAAAAACAACAAACAAAAAACACAAAATGTCCACCTTTTCTTCTGGTGGTTTCTAGCAATGCTAACAGGTGTAATTTCCATATTTGTTTGTGGTACTCAAACGAACATTTCCAGTGATCCTCTTATTCTACATAGTTGCTTTCATCTCAGGTTTGTAAGTGAACTGCTATTAAAGGGGACCTATTATGCTTTTCCATATTTTCTGTCATATCTACAATATTACAGTGTCAGATGTTCATGTTAAATGTGGCCAAACATTCAAATAATGACAAATCAAAAACAACCCACTGCACACTGATAGGACTTTACTATATGTATTGTGAACAACGCGTGTTTCGCCTATGGCTTCTTCTGGTTCACTTTGAGGAAATTGCAAGAGCACTCACAGGTGTGCTAAATAGGCAATGAGTAGGTCACATGTCTAGTAATCCCAAATTTTAATTTTCTCTATAACTTTTGTTTTCAGTGTTTTATCATTTTTAAAAAAACATCAACATATTAGATAAAATACTATAATACAAACAACATAAATGTGATTAATACCATCAAAAAAATGTAAAACAACATACATGAGTCACAAGAATAGCACAATTTCACATCAGTCCATAAAAGACTAAAATGAAGCTCACTGACAAGGAACTATTATGCACCTTAGAACAGATAATCTGTAGGTCCTACTTTTGTCCTTCTACCACTGAACAGAAAGGGCAGGGGAAGTAAGTAAGTAAGTAAGAAAATGCAAATGAATACTCCCATCCACTAATGAGAATATTAGGAGTTGGTTGAATGAGATAAACAGGTAAATTAATTTTTAATAGCCAATTAAGTTCAGGCTATGGTTACAGTGGATATGCCATTGGCCTAGCTTACCAGAAGTACTTTGCACCAAAAATTATCCCTATGAAAATGCATTAACAGCATGTTCTGTAGATGACCAAGAGTAATGTGGAGATTTCTTCAAGACTGATACATTGTTGACTTACAAATAATAGTAATTTGTCTGTGCAGGGCATTTGATTGACCTCCACTGTATCAGTGTGGAAGCAGAACTCTTTGACCCACTCCTCTTAAAACCTGGGCAAACAAAAATAAATCACCTTGCAAAGCTTGATAACAGTGAGAGTCCTGCCTACTTACTCCCAGATAATTAAAAGTGTTAAACCATCACAAAAAACAGATAGGTGTGGACAGATGAAACTACAGCAGCTCTACAGGACTGTGCTGAGTGCACAGACTGACTTCAGAGATGCTGAGATGCAGACAGACTGTCAGTATCTACAACGGATGTGAGAAAATCCTGCTGAGGGTGAATATGAGTCAAGATGCTGGGCCTGATAACATCTCTGGCTATGTGCTAAGAACATGTGGCAATCAAATGGTGCAATATAAATTAAATTTAAATTGAATCACCAACCCCTGACAACCTTTACCAAAACCCTTGCATTTTTTTGGATGCACTTCAAGCATGCATTGGACTTCTATTAATTTAAAATATAAAGGAACCTAAACACAGATGCCGTAGAAGTACGGACCAACGGCCTACTTTTTAATGACAATACACACACCGGAGACCCAAAATGGTTAATGGTTAATAAGAGGCTCTGACAGGCAGGCTTTGATCTGCAGTATTGCTGCTTCTAAAACACAGCCATTTAAAGTCCCAGCCGCATCCTGTCTCTCCCCTTCTTGAAAAAAGGGCCCTAATTGCTCTTCAGGGCTCTCGATGCGAGATGCAAGGGAAAGGAGAGTACTTGTGACACAGATCATCATGTGCTAAATATTGTATCGTTGTTGTGCATAAGGAGACGAGTGCCCATTCATATTTAATTGGCCTGGGCAGCATTGCGCCACACTCTGGTTTGCTAAGATACACAAGACTGCACAAGCAGCAGAGAAGAAGATAGAAATCTTCGCGTCTGACTTTGTCTTACATCTTATACAACAAATACACACTTTTGTGTAAGTGTAATAGAGCCCAACTATTTGGGATTTTTGAGGCAGACAGATATTGAACTAAAAAAAGTACAAAAATTTCAGATAATGTATTGACTAAACATATCAAACTTAATATGATAGGGATCCAATGGCTCTGGTTCCTAAAGAATTGTCACTAACATATAGTATAAGTGGGAAAATGAAAAATAAACTTGCCTCTGCTCTCTGGTGGACAAACAATGTAATGGACACACTGTTATGGGGCAGCTGTGGCTCAGGAGGGAAATTGAGTTGCCCACTAAACCAGATCTGCCATTCGATCCCTGGCTCCTCCAGTCTGCATGTTGAAGTGTCCTTGGGCAAGATACTGAACCCAAAATTGCTCCTGATGAGAGTTTTTCTGAGCAGCTTGTTGTGTTGCTTCTTACTTTTCACAGATGTGAACTGTTGCTGTAGCTTAACTGCTTCCAATGAAGATTTACTTGTAGCACCACTTACTACAGCTGTATAGCAGCTTTCCAAACACTTAGTTTGTTCTAACTTACTGGCCATCATATACATAGATAACGACGTGACATCGACCATTAATAGGCAGTGCCAATATATCAGTTGTCCAGTTAGAAAAAGACCACAACTGCTGTGTCAAAAGAGCAGACAGGTCATTCATTCTCACAGATACTCTTCACAGCAAACCCGATTCAGCACCATTCCAGGACCATTGTGTCAACCACAAGAGCATAACAGATTCTCATATTCACTCTGATTTTTTGCTGTTCTAAATATTGACCCATACAGCTGAAATATTCCATCTTGTACCAAAGTAGCAGTATAAGTTGAGAAAAGGCCGTAAGAATGAAAAGGAATCACTAAAACAATATAATACTGCAGACAGAAAAAGGCCATTCAGTTTCATTTTTAAAGGTATAGGAGTAAGAATTTATACTTGACTTGGCATGTGTCCCATACAGTAAAAGTTTGAAATGGTATGTGGGATTTATGAATTTAGTTTATTATTTCCAGTACACACACACGAAACGTGTATAAACACAGATGACATTAGAATTCAAACCACTCACCGACATATGGTCTAATGACGTACTTCATAAATTTGAACATGTAGGGGGCTGAACATAAAACATTTACACGTGTTGTCGATGAGGCAGAAAAAATGAGCGAGGAAGCAACTTGATTTAAATATGGCAACTTATCATCAGTGACTCCTGGCTACATGCTGGCACTTTGTCTAGATTGTTGGTTGCAACACAGACGGTTATCCTCAGCTCACCGCGTTTGTCTCACAATTTCAACATGTTTCTGTCAGCCGGATACATCACCTCTGCAAACAGACACTGACATTATGAAGAGGAAGGACAACCAGCAATCCAGGTGATAGCGACAGTAGAGCCCCTGCAAACATTTCCCCTGTCCCCCTCCAGTGGAAGACATCATGGTCATGCATCTCAGTTTCTCTAAAAGAGTTGAAATCAGTTTTGAAAAGGCACTCATCAAAGCAACAGCATGCACACAGGCTTTGTATTACAGTGCACTGTAGAAGCAGGCTGCGTCACTACCCTAGGCCATGTACATTAATCTCTCATGATGCACTGCTGTTCTGCAGTCTCTAAAGTGACATTTGTTAAAATAGACTGATTAATTATTGTAACAGGACTAGTGTTACCGCACCTTATTATCTAGTTTTATTCCATCTGTGTCATTGTATTACAGTGTAGCACGTTAGCAAACACCACCAGTTGCTCTTTCCCAAAGCTGAGCAAGTGCTCATCTATTTGTGACTTTCAAGTGAAAAAAATTAGCTCAAAATATGCTTTCCCTATTGTGTAATGCAGAGACAGGGTTTATCATCTCCATTTCCTTTGTAAGGAATTTCATTTCATTCCTGTAATTTTTTTTCTCCAGCTGTGGTGTCAAAAGTCAATGTTCTCCTCAGCTTCCTGCCAAACTTTCACTTTGATTTTGCTCACTGTCTTCATATTCAGCTTTCTGGTTATGCCACTGCACATTACAGTGGTTGGTCACTTTTGTCTCTAGCAAAAACTATTCTACATTTCAGTTTTGAACTAAACTGACTTATTCCCATGAATATTCCCATGTTGTGTAAAGAAATGTCTTGCTGAGCTTGGTAAATAACATCTCCAACGGACATCTGCAGCAAAGCAATGCGCAGGATTTTGGCTACGTTCAGATTCTGATTTTTTTTGCTCAGATATGGTTCAGATCTGATCTTTTTATGACAGTGTGAACAACCCAAGTCACATGGAATCTGATCTTTTCCAGTTTGGATTTGGGCCACTTCCATATGTGATCCAAATGCGACCTGAGTCTGGACACGCAGGTCGGAATTGATGCGCCTTTGACGTCACTCTAGAGCAGCTGTTGTCACGGCTCTGCTGTAGACTGAGCCGTGGTGAAAAAAAAGCTCCTCAAAAAGGTATAATTAAACATGTGGCTCTCTTTCTTCTCTACCTTGCTATCATCTGCTCACAAATTCCCTTTCTTCCACCTGAAATCCACCGGACCGTGAGCTCTCTTCTGAGTTATGTGCATGCTACTTGTGTCTGTGCGGACACAGTCGAGAGAGAGAGGAAGTGTAACGTTAGTGAGTTGGGCAGTTGCATTATACAGCGCCAGAAATCGTAATGGAAAGAACAGAAAGTTGTGAACACTTGTCATAATTTGGGAGAAATGTGACCCATTAGAGGTCAATGAAAAACGGGAGTCTCCCATGAAAAGTTGGAGGGTTAGAAAGTAGGGGCTAACTTGAGTTGTTGTGTTTACTTCTGCATGACAGCATGCTGTGTGTGACGTTGTGTTAGGGTGTTTTCACACCTGGATTGATTGGAGACGTTGTTCCGAAAGAAGGGGGCATTTCCCTTTGGCCCGGTTTGTTTGGAAATATGTGAACACAAGATGGCCTAGAAGAGGTGTTCTCGGCTTGATTCCATACGAACCCTGGAGCGGTTCACACACAGCTGACCCATGAACCGGAACAAATTAATGCGTTGCCTGGCAACCAATGCCAAAAGATCGCTTGTCAACATGGAGCTCCAGCATTGTATTTTGCCAATTTGTTGCAGTATGCTGTTGTGGTAAATGTATTGTATAATGTACTGCTGTCAGAGTTTTTTTGCCTTCGCACGGCACTGCTCAACGGAGCGATCACAACACCTCTCTTTCATTTTATCACTAACCAGTTTGTAGACTTTGATGTTCTTGTGGTGTCAACATCTGTCAGATCTGTGTTGTTCTGACCAAATATCTATGAGGCATTTCAGCTTCTCGCAGCACCAAGTCATCCCGAGATTCATTTTGTGTTGCTGTTGTCACGGATATATCCAAAATAGCAGACGAGCAGAGCTCCAGCTTCACTGGTGTTGTGCCGAGTTGTCCGCACCTCGCGGAACTTTCGGATAATTTATCACCGTTGATGAACCACACAAAGAATATTATATCTGTTAAATAGCCAGCTACTTGAAATAGACCCACGAGGAACTGCGATGTGCATGCAGTTGTCCGCAGCACGGCATGCACGCAAAACTCTGCACATTACCGGTGAATGACAGGGGAGAGAGAGAGAGAGAGAGAGAAGGAGAGAGAGAAAAAACGGTCAACAATAAGCCTCAGTTTAGCTTCTCGCATTGCAGAAAAACACACGATTCGACTGTAGGCAGGACTTGACGATTCTGATTCAACTATAGAAATCCTTAGTCGGGGACAGCCCTAGTGCGGTGTGAACACAAGTGACATATTTTGATAAATTGATTCGGAACAAAGTATCTGTCAAAAACAAACGATCTAGGTGTGAAAGCACCCTTATTCTTATGTGCATGCAGGTCACTTTCTGGCCATGGACATTTCACACTGGAGTCTGATATGGGCCACATTTAAGCAATAATGTGAACTGTCAAACAAAATAAGTCAGATCTGGGAAAATAATCGGGATTGAGCATTAAGGCCTGCAGTCTGAACGTATCCTTAGAAACCAGCCTCTACCAATGTTTTTCTGACTGTGTCTTTACCTCTGACTAGCTCACTGAGTCACTGAAACACTTAAACATTCATGAATATTTCCCTTTTTGTTTAAAAATCTGCCACCAGTGCACAAAACACTACTCAATAAATCAATCTAAAACTGTAGCTGGAGCAGTCAACAGAGTTAAAACAATAAAATTCTGCTTGAGCATTGCAGTGCAGCTATTGATTTTAATCCAATGTTCCGCCTTTAATCAATCATCTTTCAGCAGCATTAATTCCTGTTTCTTCATAGCCTTAGGCGGTCACCTGTGAGGTGAAAAAAAATGGCTTTGCCAGAGCAGCTGAAAAAAAACAAACAAGTATTTCATAAGGAACGATTGATCTTCCTTGAATGAGAAGAAAAATATGCACTACTAACCTCATTCAGTTTGTAGACAATCGGTGTGCTTGAGCTGAACCCGAGAAAATATTAAAAATTGATTTTTCATCTCACTTGTTTTCTAGAACAGCAGCTACTTTTAAAGGAGCGTCCTTGGATTTAAGTGCATACTTTGTTCATGAGATTGTTCAGGATTACGGTGAGAAACAGTCAGTTCTCCTCTGCGATTAATGTTTCCCACCACCAAGAACAGGGGAGCGTTCTACGATTGCTTCATTCAAAAATCCCTCTCGAATAAAATAATTAATTTGATTCTGTGCATCTTATCTTGGACTTGGATGAAGTGAGCCTTGGCCCTCCATGATTGGATTAGTAGACCCATGCACTGGGAGTGGCATAACACAACCCAGAAATCTAATTTGATTTGGAAAGGATCGAGGAATGTAATTTGATGTTTCTTATCTTGCTTTGTGCCGGACAGAGGAGAGGTAAAAACAAAAAACTGGACAGTCTGTGTGAAAGCTGTATTGATCTCATACAAATTAAAATAGGCCTATAACACACATTTCTAGTCATCCAACAGCAATGGGAGCTTTTACATTTTACATTGGGGTAACACAGACATCTATGCTGCTTGATTTTTTACACCTCCGTAATTTCATTGCATTTTCATTTTCACATACTTGTATGGGTATTCTATGACCATATTAAAATGGAAATGGAAAATCTGTTTTGACATTTCATTTTCAAATTTATACCCGCTGTCCAGTGGACAATATTCAAATGTAGGGCTGGCCCCAAATAGTCGAAGATTCGATGAGCGGAGCCTGATTCGACTGCCAATCTCACAGTCGAAGCTTTGCAGCGAAACAAGGATCATGCCATTTTGGCGATATGGGGGTGCTCAACTACCAGTTTTCTCCCAATATTTTAATATACAGCCTATAACAATATACATTTCAATGTTAAATGCTGTAAATAAACATGTAAAAACCAAAAAACCGCCAATGAATGTTTTTAAAGGGCATAAATCCAAAATTGTAACCCTAACCCTGGGTTGTCAGTGCGCATGTGTAGGTGTAGCGTGTGTGCTTTGGCAGAAGAGGAACACTTGCTGCAGAGATGAGCAGAGCTCCAGCTTCACTGGTGTTGTGCCAAGTTGTCCGCACCTCGTGGGACTTTCGGGTTGATGAACCACACAAAGAATATTATACATTAGAATAATATATATTATACTTATATATTATATCGTTTTTAAATAACCGGCTTCTTGAAATAGACCCGCGACGTACACGCAGTTGTCGGCAGCACGGCATGCACACACAACTCTGCACAAGACCTGTCAGTCCCTTCTTCAAAGCTGGTCTTCAGCCAGGATGTCCTCCAGTCCAGTTACATTTAACAGTTATTCATGTAGCTGATGCTTTTATCCAAAGCAACTTATAATTACTATACATATCAAAGGTCGCACTCCTCTGGAGCAACTAGGGGTTAAGTGTCTTGCTCAGGGACACAATGGTGGATGGGTCACAGTGGCTACTGACATGGGCACAAATATGAGTCACTAGAAACTGAAGCTTTATGAGGACCAGTAGCATTACAAAATAGGGATGGGTGAAACCAAGCTTTTTAAATTCAATGTCATACCAATACTTTTTGTTTTAATCTTAAAACCGATACTGATTTCTTAAAGGGGCTATATGTATTTTTTCATCGGCCACGAGCGCTGTGGTTTTTAGATGCACCCTGGTCAGTGCTCGCACAGAGACTGATAAGCACACAAAGACAGCTTCACACAACATGTTGGAAACTCAGGTAAACTCCCACTGCAACGTTACAGTAATATTTTTATCAGCTGCAGGTTGAACTAATCCATGCTGGTTGCATTTTAACGTTACACTGACTGCATTTAACTGCGTTAGCTCCATTGCCCCTTTCAATAAATATTTGTGTATCTTTCACCGGAAGCCCAGCAAAGTGAGCACAGCTAAATAAGATAAGATCAACTTTATTGTCCACTGAGGTAAATTTGTCTTGGGCATCAGTGCCGCATGAGGCTGCAGTAAACACCAGTAACACATATGGACTTAACACTCACATACGTCATACAATCCACCATACGTTTACATTTCATTGCACAATTATTTATGACCCTGCCCCTGTCAATCATTGATTACAAGGTAAGTAGAAGTGATAATAAACCTCAGAATTATTATATTCAATTGCACTTGAGCACATAAATCACAAAATAGTATGACAGACACTAAAAGTACTACCGCCACAATTCTATATTAAAAAATAACTCATATAGATCTGGTTGATAAAACATTAGTGCAAGTGATCAAACAATATTAAACTATGCTTAAAAATAAATAAATAAAGTGCCGTAAGTGCTTCAAGCCATCTTGTTCCGAGCAGATTGTTTATTTAGGAGCGCTATATAGCTTATAGAGGTTACTTTTACATCTGCTAGCTCTAAGGCTACACGTGGCTAAATGTGTTGGATGATAACAAAACAGTTAGACCGGTCGTTTTTTGGTTTTAGTGGACTCCACCTTTTTTTTGTGATGTTGTTGCAGTGCGTACGGCTCAGAATCGTATGATTCATGATTTTTCAAGATCATTACACATATCGCCAAATCACATGACCCATACTGGCCATTAATAACTGTAATAATTTATTACAAAAGCAAATATGTGTACAATTAAAAAAAGTGTAAAAATATTCCAGTAATTCATAGCAATACTAGGATTAATATGAATAAAATAAATTAAAGGTGCAATATGTGGTTTTCAGCGGCCAATAGCGGTGCAGTTTTAAGATTGCAACCAGGTGTGTATGAACTTATGAGCAAGCATAACCAGAAACACAACCACTTTTATACAGAGATCCCACAATCAATGCAGAAACACCGGCATGCTGTTCAGGCTCTGTTACTTTCACCGGAGGCACAGCAATGTCACAGCTCCTGCCTTGTATCAAGGCTAGTATAAACAAATCGCTCCATTTTGTTAGCAGCGGTGTCGTTGCTGTAGTCGGTAGGATGCTTGGGAGCTAGTGTTTATTATAAGCCCACCAAGAGGCAAACTCCGGGTCTGAAAGGTGAAGCCAATGCGGAAGTGCCTAAACCTGCATTCTTTCTAATGGCCAGCAGGGAGCTACTTCACTGGTTGCAAAAAGAAGTCCGATTGCATTGACCCTACTTCTCACTTGATTTATTACCTTAGTAAACACTTTCCTGATGAGTGTATGGTCTAAATAGCTAAAGTCTTCTTCAATTCAGCACGATGTTCATTTTGTAAATCATGGTCACATTTAGAGGGAAATAGATATATTTAGAAATGAGCAAAAACCTTAAAACTAAAGCACAAGTTATATCCAATGGAATGGAAATACAAATTGGGTAAGTGTGTGTGTGTGCGTATATATATATATATATATATATATAAATAAAATGCACAATGTAGCAAAGCCATAAGTTTTGTAAAAAGTACAGATCATGTCCTCCATTGTGGTAACGTGTTACTGAAGTACTGAAGGTGTGTCAATAGGCAGTGGAGCTCTTGGGTCACAGTGGTCATCCTGATACGTCTTCCTATGGACACTGAGACTTTCTTGATGTCTTTAGGCCTTTGCTTGACTGATGCATAAAACCCAGCCTTCCTAATCCAGTCCTTTCTCAGACTATCAGGATAGTCTGGTGGGACCGGGAACACCTCATCAAACACAAGCTTCATGAAGTCACTCAGATAATCTGTAAAACATGGCAAAGTCACTGTTAATTGTACATTATACTGTCATGTATTTTAAGGGCCAACCATGTACAACTGCAGATACATTTGGTCTTGAATGAAGGAGAAGCATGTAGGTGTGTGCTGATCACAGTAAGTAGTAGTACTTACAGTATATGATTGCCAAGATCAGCTGATTTTTTTCCTGATGACAGATTTGAGAACACTTCTTCAGCTTCAAAAACATGTTTTCCTACTGTTCTCTGCTCTGCTGCTTTCATGCTGTCTCCTCTCCTCTCCTGCTCCGCTCTCCAACAACAATGAACACATGAATAGTCCAACAATCATGATAGCTTAAATTGGTAGTAATCACCCCCCCCCCACCCCCAAAATAACCATTATTTTGAAAAATCACATACCCATATAAGAAATAGTATTGTTACAATTGAAACATCATATCGATATCATATCCAATTTAAAAAGCTCTACTTTATGTTACTGGTCCTCGTACAGAAAGCAGGCAGAAGCAAAATGGTTAGAATATATATACACACACACACACACACACACACACACACACACACACACACACACACACACACAGTACATACACAGTATATGTTATATTGACTATAATTCAATATAACTGTTCCCCTAAGTTTGGATAAATCCAACAGAACATTAAAATACAGGCGACATATGTTTTAAATGACCGGAAGCCATGACAACAAATACATAATGAATCCCAACAATGTCAGTCAGTCTACTCATTCACTGACCTGCTCGCTCATTCACATTCTCACCCACACATCTAATTTTGCATGCTGCCTCTTATCAACAAGCTGGATTTCTCATGGTAGACCGTGCAGCTACACCATACACAGCGAAGGACTCGACAGCCATGTCATTTATATTGTGCAGCCAAGCTCATTAACTCAGAGCCTAATGTTTGTTTGTTTGAGCTTGTTCCATTTTATCCCCATTAAAATGCTGTTCCAGACCAATTGAACCTTTTCAGTGGGGGCTGCCAATATTAATGCACTGCACCGACTGTTAGGCAAAACAGAACAGAATAACTGCTTTCATGTCACAAAATGCCAAATCACAGGAAGAGTTCTGATACACTATATATGAGAGCCTTTTTTGATTCCCTTTTTGGTTTCATCATCTTTTTATATCATGTCTCTGATAGTTTGAGAAAGAAGGCTGATGTTCAACTCCCACTTTTCTCTGAGAGTGTCCTCCACTGACAAGCACAGCGACCTTGTCACATTTTTTCACAGCTTTTTGACCACAGGCTGTAATTATTTAATGAGTGTCCCAGTGTGCCCTGGCCTGACCCCGCTCCTTTCTCTCTCTCTACATGTGCCGCAATATCTCCGCTTGGCTCTTTACTTATTCCTTTGTTCCATTCACTGTATCTCATGGTTGGACTGTCTGACTGACAGACGGACCGACGGACCCATCGACTAAGTGACTGGCAGACAGACAGACAGACAGACATTCTGCCCTTTCCTTTCTTGTCAAGGTTAAATTGTAGAGATAACGAGCTGAAAATTACCACCACCTTTGGGTCTATGTCAGTTTGTCATTGCCAGTTTTGAGGCTGAAGATGTGTGCTGCCATGCAACACAATATCTGAAAAATAGACTGGGGCCAGAGGCAAATAACTTGCATCAAAACATTTTTTCATTATTGCTTCCCTAACTACCAGTTGCGCTATATGATCTGAGGGCTTGGATTTATTAGCATTTGTCAAGAAACAAGAGTTTACAGCCAGGCTAGCAGCCCTGTGAGACTGTACTTAGGCACAGCAGTGCTTTGAAATAAACGCTAATGTCAGCATTCCAACAAACTCACAATGCCATTTAATAGTAAGCAGTGTTTACTATGTTGAATGTCTTAGCATGCTAACCTTTTCTATCTAGGATTAAAACACAAAGTAGAACTGAAGCTGATGGGAATGTCGTTATTTGTGCATGTATTTGGTTATAAATCAAATTAACAATTGAAATCTTTGAACTGATGATGGAGCTAGATGAAAAGTCAGGGGTTCACTAAAGTGATTACAATTCATCCTCTGGAGATCATGAATATCAACACAAACTTTTATGGTCCCATAGTCCAATAGTTGTCATTCATTGTCTCAGCACTATGAATATGTACAGAATTTCATGACATTCCACTGAATAGCTTTTGAGATATTTCAGAAAAAACAACAAAGTTGACCTCATGGTACCGCAAGGGTGTCACTTTGTGTTGAAAAGTGGTGGGATCATTTAAGGGCTCAGATTAGGGGTGTGACAAAACACACAGCCCACGAGACTTAACAATGCACAAAATTGGGGGAACAAGACAAGAAGATAATTTAACACTATTTAGAAGAAATATTCAGTTTGGGATTCTGTGGATCCTACACCTGAAGATTTTGAGCATTAAACATTTAATTTCCTGCGTTCTGGAGAAATGTTCAGCACCAATTTATGCTGGAAATGTATTTATTTACAAAGAGGAATGCCCAAAATTCAGGTGGCAGGTGACAATTCAGTAATAAAATAAAATATTATGCAGTAATAAATAGCTTGTTGAGCTTAAGTTACAGTTTTTGGACAACACAGATCTTCTATATTTACTTTGCATTGCATGTTTTCTTATCGTGCAAATAAAACTTTGTCAACAAATTTTCAGTTGTTAGTTAACATTTCTTGTTGCAAGCTGTTTTTTAGAACATTTGTAACAAATGCTTTCAAAAAAGTGGTGGGGACAAGATCAGCCATTTCAAAAAAGTGTAAATGACAGCTATGGCTGTGGGTAGTGACTGGCGATCTTCTAGGTACCATTCTTGTCTATACAAAATGTCATGGCAATCCATTTATAAGTATTTAATATTTTTTTGTCTGGTACAACCTAGAGCTATGCCAAGCTCTGGTACCTACAGGCCTACCTGTATTAGTACTATTTAGACAATGTCCTATTTGGCCTGAAAATAATAGACACAGGAAATGTGTGAGGATAAAGGTTTGGTCTGAAATAGTCTGTAGGGACCTACAGCTGAAGAGTTCTCTTTCAGCTGTTGTTTCTGGGGTCAAACATTCTGATGGTCACAGATTACAGTTGAAAACACTACAGCTGTGTATATAACATACCGTCACTCTGCTAATAATGTCAACCAAGATGAACCAACCTTGTCTTTAAGAAAACAAATATTTGTTGATCATTCCTTCTGAGCATAAACAGAGCTTTATGATAACATTAAATGTCTGTATTTGTTGTACTGGTCAAGAGAATGATTGCAATTACAGCTGTGAAGTGCCATGACAACATATGCACCAATCAGCTGTAATTTTGCTGTGACTCTGTCAGTATTGAGCAACTCTGCTTTCTACAATTACAGTAGGTTGGCTTCCTTAACGTAACATTTTTCAGAAGATAGCTATCGTTTGTGGTCTTATAATTTAATTTCTACATGTAGCTAAGATAAGCCACTTTGTGCATTACAAAATACTTTACCAATGTTTGTCTGTGTTTGAATATGCTCAGTTAATTACTGATATCCTTAACTAACAAGTTCCTGCAACATTCCTATTTTAAGTATTAGAATAGAATAATTCGTATGTTCCCTCTGAATTCCATTTTCTTCTTTGCTTCTAGCGCTAATATCTGTTCAACAATATTCCATTGAAAGATCATAATGTGCACCCTCTAGATAATGGTATCTCTTGACTTTCTCCATGAACATCTGGTGACCAAAATAGCCAAACACACAAAGTTTTGAGGTCCTACAAGGTAATGCTAATAGATCACACAGGTCCTCTTAAATGTGCTTAAGGGATACAAAGACAGCGAGGACCTGGAGTATTGAGAGAATAAATACGTTTAGAGGTTTATAGAACTCCATAGTTGCTTGCACACTGCACTCTTGGCTCCCAGCCTGCTACTACTAAACCTGTACCCATTTGTTCCATATAGTAACCAGGATGTCGTCCTGAGAGGCCGACGCATCGTGAGATGAAATACCAAGGATATATCTGCAGAGTTTACCCTGATCTGAGCACTGTTGTTGCCAAGAAGCAAGAGCTGTTTAATACAGTGAAAGGTGTCCTTTGAGTAAAAGGAGTTTTTTTCACATAAATATGTTGTTGTTTATGGGAAAGCACTGCTGTGGGGAAGATCTTGCTTGAAAAGGGGGACCCACATGTTTAAGTCACCAGAGGAGGCAAAGACTTTTTATACAGAGCAGATCGCTACATATTAGTTCATTTTTGGATAAGCCACTCTTCTTGTGAACCATAGAGGATTCATGATAATTGTAATAGCACAATATTTCTTAGTAGAATAAATAATATTTTGAACTTTTTGTTACCCAAACTGAGTTAGTAGTCCAAAAATAACTAAGCTCTGAATAGAAATATACACTTAAACAGATCTACACCATTTGGTCTGTACCAAACTAGATACTAACTGATAATTGTTTGGGAGGTTCATGTGTAGAGCAGTAAAGCTAATAGTAATGTCCAAGCTGTACCACAGGATAAAGAAGTTTCAAAACTCCCTTTGGAAACCTTGCACAATAGCTCCTAACAAACTAAAACAAAAACAACAACGTTGTAAAAATCGTATGGTGTTCAGAATGATTATTCTATGACTCATTTAAAGATACTGAAAAACTGTCATATCAAAGAAATCTAGATATCTTAAAATAAATCATCTAACAGTGGACCATGAGAGCCATTTGACTGAGGAGGGATCAGAAAAATTGAAAAAGGGAAGGATTATGTCTATTCTCTATTAAATGCACAGCAGTATGTCAGTACTGGTGGATTTATGACTTACCATCACAATGTTCACTAACTTCGTAAGTGTGCACTCTATAGACTTCAGTAATCAGAAGGAATTGCAGGTGGATTTTAAACAAATCAGGGAATAGACAAAGCATATCTTGATACTGTATAGGAAGGGCAGCGTCTAACAGATCTCTACTTTATTCTCCCTGCACATAGATATTCCTTTATATTTGACTGTATTATTTGTCCTCAGAGGGTTTCATAAAACAAATCTGGAGCCTGCCTTGAAGCAGAAACAGAGGAGTTGTTCTCTACGATCATGCAGGAGTTGATATAATATTAACTATACTGTATTATTGACAACCTTACCTTGGAGTGTCAATAACCATGGCAAAAACAAATCTGTTATAGAAGATTACTGGCTACACAATGATGGTGCAATATAAGCTTTTAAGGGGCACATTTAAAAGACAAAACAAGTCAAATTGACTAAACAAATGATAGACGCTAAAAAGCATGTTAATTCGAGGCTAAATGTTGGGTGTTATTCTGTATTTCTCTTATTGTCAAAAAATCCAGTGAAAAGGCCAAAACTAACAAGTGTGTTAATGTGTCTTTCTCTGAAAACTTTCTGATTTCCCCGTCAGCACTCAACCCGGGGCCCATTATTTTCTAAACGCATATTCTTTAACTACAGTTTACAAATATGTGCCTTAGGCTGGCCACAATAAAAGGCCACTCCAAAATGCAGCTCCTCAATCAAATACAATTTTAAATATGCCTAGTAAAAATAAATAGAAAATCAGTAGTATGTGGCGGTCAGCGTTGATAATTGTCCAAATCATAGGCTAATTACGGGAAACACTGCTTTCACCCCCAAACAAAGCAGTCTCTCCCGACTTTTTAACTAAAATCCTATTCAAAACAGCAGCAAGCAGTGTGTTTTTTACAAATCATATAGGCCTAACATTTCGAACAGGGATTCACTGGAGAGTGATCCAAGGGATCAGGAGTGCTTTAAGAGGATGTCTATTCACATGATTTCTATTAAAAACTTTAGAAATATCTCCAGCTAAGGCGCTTCCCATGAAATCTGGCCCTAATTAAACAACTGAAAACAAGGTCTGTTAAAACATGTTTATCACAGAAGGTGTTGCATCACTATTTTAGCAATATATTTGAAATGCCAATGCACACAGATTTGCTATGAATAGTCTTAAAACATCAAAGCCTGTTTTTTAAAACAAGAAGGTCATTTATAGACCTTGTTAAGCGCAACTGATGACTGAGAACTTCCCTCACTGTGTATAACAATTTGAGTAAAAACACCCTGTAGTGTAGTTGCAGTTATCTGTATGGGCTTTTGTGGTTTTGAGTGAAATGTTTCTAAAACCATCGGATGGATTGCTGTGAAACGTTGGACAGACATTCAAGTTCCCCTCAGGAGGACTTCGTATAACTCTGGTCTTTCCCTGACTTTGACTAGTGCCATTATCGGGACAAAGTTTTCATACTGTGGTTTAATACAAAATACCTGCAAAATAAGTGACATATCCATTAGCCTCAGCTGTATTTTTTTTAGCGCTAATTAGCTAATGTTAGCATGCAAACACTCCAAACTAAGATAGGGAACATGGTAAACATTACGAGCATGTTGGCATGTTGATAGCATTTGCTCAAGGCATGACAGTGCCTAAATAAAGCCACACAGAGTTGCTAGACTGGCTGACTCTTTTGGTAAAATATACGTAAATATATTAGTGTTTGAGTTTTAGGTGCTTAACCATGCATAAAGAGAAGTTGGAAAGTTCAGAAATATTTGTAAGAATCTGTAATTTTGTATAGTTGCATTGTGTGGGTATGTTCAGTATGGTTGGTTGAAAATAATTGTGTTTCAGTATTAAGTTGCAACGGCTGAAGCATAGAACATTATAACAGTTGGCCTCTCTATGGTAATCTATCTCCTTACCACGATTTCAGAAATGTATGGAATGGCAGCCAAAAGAAATATTCATCACAATAATGCATGCATTCACATATGCCAGTCTAACCCCTTTGTGGGCACAATACAACACCATGCATATTCATAGCATGGGCCATTAAGAAAGGCAAGGAGAAAAGAGGAGTGTGTACATGTGCGAAGAGTGAGAGACAGCAATTATCCAGCCAGCCAAACAGGAAGGTGTGTGGGTTCAACAGTTCCCCGGCTGTGTGGAGACATTGTGGGGCTGCCCAGCACCAGAGGCCTGAACAGATGGATTTGGTGGGGCGATGTTCACGGCTAGCTGACTCAACCACTGGGGGGCTTGCCATATATCAGACCAGAGGAACTGGGGACACAACCACAACCTATATGTTTGTTTTTTTGTGTTGGTGATCTGAAGTGTAAAATTGTCTCCTCTTCTGTTTTTTTCATGTTTGCCATCTTTTAGCTGTAGAACAGCAGGCCATGATTATAAAAAAGCAATTATGATCTGTTTGACTGAGCACATCAGTGGAAGTGCCTCCAACCAACAAAATGAGTTCCAGTCCAAATGGAGGGAGTGACAGATCACTAGTCATAGTAAAAACAGAGGGTATGTGAATTCCCCACTGTCATTGTTCACTGTAAATCTATCATTCATTCAGTGATAGTGGGGCACCGCACTAAACTGCCACCGCTGACAGAGAAAATCACAAAGGAATAAACATGATATCCATCAAAAGGATCACAGAAGTGTGGGGGCGGTGACAGTAGTATAAAACAATTTGTTCACTGTTGTGAACTGAATCTCCACTGGGGCTCTGACCGAGCCTGTGATTCCCCTTGTGGAGAGTGGGCGCTCGGCCACACACTTCAGCTCATTAGCAATTGTTGTCACAGTTGCAACAGAAAACAGATTTTTTATTTTTTTTTAAACACATGAGGAGCAACACAGTATAGGAGAAATGAATTAGTTTGGTTATGAATTAACCCAACTAATATCAAACTGTGTCCGTTTCCCATGTGAATACATGTTGAGTGAGAGCGTAACTCATGTGCTAAACTAGCCTGCAGAGCTAACAGTCTTTAATGGATGAAACAAAACAAAAACTTGCAGAAGGCGGTACAGTGATATAACATTATGACCTTGTTGTGACAACAGACAAAAATCTCACTGGCCACATAATACGGCACATCCTCTTTGCAGAGACACATTGAGAAGAAGCTGACCATGGACAAAAATCCAGGCAACCACCAGCCGCTGTAAAATTGCAACTATCAAACAATTGTGTGGATTTTTGTTGTCAGGATATCAGGCCCCGCCACACAACTGTAGGACAAGGATTTAAAGATCTAGCACCACAGCTAAATAATGAAGGGGCTGGCTGTGGTTGTATACCAGTGGACAGTGTACTTCCAAAATCCTCTACTACTTCCAGAAAATGTAAGGATATTGCAGCAACGAAGAGGCAAGTGTTACTCTTAGAGATTTCAGCAATTACATCTGACATAAATGTGGGAATGTCAACTGATATGTAGATTGACGGCCATTGTAAAGTCAGCTACAGGCACAACTCCTAAAGAGCATCACAATCATGCCCTTATAAAGTTCTGTTCAGGATTATATCTGTTTGGACCGATAAGTGCAGCTGGGAAAGACATTTTGAGTTTACCAGCCAAGTTCATCTGATTGATATTGGGAGAAGTTGATCAACTAACCAGTTAGGAAGATCTTTACTGATGTAACTGGCCTGAGGTTGTACTGCGCAGTCCAGACTCAAACTCGACCATGGGACCTCAACCTCGTGTCAGTGACATAAATATAATAAATGATCTAGCTTACTGCCAGTAGCCAGCTAGGCAGTGTGTAAACCTCACACGCCGACGCCTTAAGAGACATGCTAGCGACCAATGTCCCCATGAGTTTTAGCCTCCTTGTTTGCGTGTCTGCCTCCCATACCAGGGGGCATGATTTGTGTCTGGACTGTGCAGTACAACCTCCGGGCTGGATACCTTGGGATGCTGTAGTGTTACATGCTGGTATTTGACTCCAGTTTGTTTATTGTTGCTAAAACTCTGGCTTATTGGCTGGAAGGTTTATGCTTTGTGCTGGTGGGCTGCTGTATTGTATTCTATGTTGGTCTATTGCCATTGTCAAATTTGTTATTTTTATTTTTGTTATTCTACGTGGTATTTTCAAACATGTACAGTACTGACACCAAACACTGTTGCAAGTCAGTCCAGCTTGGTAATAAGCAAAATGTTCTGATGGTGGAATGAATATCAGCTGGTCTCTTGGCTATGGCCACACAATTCCAAACCTCTTCACTCTGTTCTATGTGATCTTAACTCTCTCGGTGCACTTTAATTCCACCTTCAACTTTAACCCAGCACGCTTCAGGGTCTAGTCATGCTCTGTAACACCATGATCCATTGGAATCCAGTAGCTTTCGTTCAACACCAGGGACTACTGGCTTGTGCCCTCAGCAACTGATTAGCATGGCGGCTTCCCACCGTACTATTATCTGTCCAGCTTCTCAGGAAGAGAAGACATAAAAACAGCAGGGAGGCCGACCTCAGGCCCTTTACTCACCAACCAGCAGTCCCTGAAGAGCCTTCTATACCATCCCCAAACCCGCCTTGCTCTGAGAACTCTGAATTAATGAGCTGTTTGAAAGCTGTATGAAGAGTAGAACACTTGCTGCTGGCCCTGCAGAAAAGTGGGCTTCAATTTACATGACAGGTTCAATAAGTATGACAGAAAGTAGGTGAGTCACATCACGTTGACAGTGAGCTCAGAAAGGTGATTACATCAACTGACACTTCAGGAGACATCTGAGATTCCTTTCAAAATGGAGAGATGATCAAGGTTTTTTTAGAAGACATTGCTACAACTAAAGTAACTTGAAATGTATCCACTTGTATTTACAAAGAATCAACAAGGTTTTAGTCAATTGCTAGATAATAAGTCTATAAATTGCTTAATAATCATGAACTGAGAGGAAAGTTCATGTTACAATATCCATACAGACTTTTCTCCCAGCCGACATTTTTACTTGTCAAACACAGCTTGGTGTATAGAATAACATTAATAACGGATGAATTACATTTATGTGGGCTAATGCCAGAGACCTGGCACTGTAAATCCTAGCTTTTTGCATGGATTTTTAGCACACCTAAATGGAATGGAGTCATCAGCATTTTATTAGTTACACCATCAAGTCACCACCAAGTCAGATGACCTCAGCGAGGAAGATCTACCCATGAGAAAATAGTTCTTAATCCTGTACAAGTAGCCAGCAGTTTGACTAGGTGATCTGTAAGTGTTTTTACAGAAGGTATTTATAATGGCAGAATCTCAGTAGCAGTGTCATCTAGTATGTATCATCGATAATATGTAAAATTTTTGTGTTCATCTTGGGATCAGAGTGTTAACTTTGGGAACAGTGTTGGGTGTATTGAGGTCTGTTTCAAACTTTTTTGGCTACATAGGGACAATCTGACATCCCGTGATTAACTCTCAGCATTTTTCGATTACAGAGCATAGAGAGCATTTTAAAATGTGTCATTTTTTATATATTAATAATTCATTTAGGGCTGTCCCCGACTAACGATTTACATAGTCGAATCAGAATCGTCAAGTCCTGCCTACAGTCGACTGATAGTTGTGTCATGTGTGTTTTCGTGCGGACAATTCGGCACAACACCAGTGAAGCTGAGGCTCAGTCTCTTCAGCAAGTGTTCCTCTTCCGCCACCACACACATGCTACGCTTACACATGCACACTGACAAGCCAGGGTTAGGGTTACAATTTTGGATTTATTCACGCATTTTTAAAAACATTGATTGAAAGTGTTTTTCTTTTTACATGTTTATTTACAGCATTAAACGTTTAAATGTATATTGTAATAGGCTGTATATTAACTTATTGGGAGAAAACTGGTAGTTCTATGTAAAATCATACGTTGAGCACCCCCATAACGCCAAAATGGCATGATCCTTGTTTCGCTGCGAAGCTTCGACTGTGAGACTGGCAGTCGATTCAGGCTCCCCCCATCGAAGCATCGAATCTTCGACTATTGGGGGCCAGCCCTAAATTCATTACTTAAGACATGACAGGAATATTTTGATTGCAAAACATGTTATTATGTGCAATTACACTAAATGAAAACACCACAGCTAATCTAAACTAGACATTTCCAAACCAACTTTTTTGAAAATAGATTTTATCCCAATTTTCACACTACCAGTATACTTTTCACCTTAAAGAGGTGTTATTATGCTTTTTGTCTTTTTCCCTCTCCGTTATTGAGTTATATATGTTTTTTGTGCATGTAACTGGTTTGGAAAGTGAAAAAGCCCAAAGTCCAGCACAAAGAGATTTCCCATCTCCCACAGAAAGCTCTGCTCTGAAACACTTTAAAACAGCTCGTTTGTAGTCCAGCCCTTCACTTCCTTTACTTGTGACATCACAATGAAAACATGTCATAAAGCTTGCCAAGCGGCTAGCGGGGTCAGGCACGCCCTCAAACCAAGCTAGTCTGAGCGGAGGCCCTTTGGCTCGACTCGCCTTTGTTTGGTTTTCCATTGTAGAAATGTTGTACCTGTACCTGCTTCCAGATACTTTTTTTCGTATCACCTGACCTCCGACGAGGTTCCAGTCGAGCTGAGGGATACTAAAATGTAACATGAAAACACGACAGACTGCTGACTGGTCAGAGAGAATATACACTATTCACTGCATCATCACTGCTGCACCAGACAGAGGCCAGCAACAAAATATTATATTTTACAGTTTTCGTATGGAATTTCATCACTAAATCCACTTTTGAGAAGTTTTGAGGTGAGAAATCAGCTGTGTAGATTTTGAATATTGACAGTTTTACAAGAAGTGATGGCGGAAGAAAAATTGAGGAGCTCCGCAAGCGGCTGCGGGGGGAAGCCTGCGCCAACCCGCGGGAGAAGCGTGTGAGGCCGGCCAGCCGCCCGCTCACAGAGCCCTCTGCTCCCGCCGTCACACAGACCGCTGCAGCAACAACGGCAGAGGAAAACACAGCTGGAAGGTTTTCATACCGCTCATCTGTCTTTACATTCTGAGGAATGTTGAAATGTTTTAACTTAAAAAAGAGAAAGCTGTGTGGATCACTGGTGCGTGTGTTGCATTGAACATTACGTCACGGCTGTGTGTGGTGTCGCTATGACGACATGCTATGTTTTATCTCTGGGTACTGTCTGCAATGGAAAACGGAGCAGGGTCGAGGAGAGTCGAGTCTATCAATTTGCGCTATGGTAGCATTTTTCGGCAAGGCAGTATAGATCATCAGAACACTGGCAACAGTTCAACGTTTAGTCCTGATGGTAAGATGTGGAACAATGATGTTGTGGACTTGAGAATAACTTATACCATCTGCTAGGTTACGGTCGCAGTCTGAAGCGGCTTTGATTTGGATCACACTACCTTGTTTCTTACGACCCGCCCTTCTCTGCTTCTGATTGACTAGTAGTCCTTACCTGGGAATTGTGCATGTGCAACTCCCAGCAAAGATTTTGTACAAGTAAGATGCATCACTCTGTAGCTCAAGAGCGGAGAGTACAACACACAGGGTGAAAAGAGGAGCTGCAGCAATGTGCAGTATGAGAAAAATATGGTGTTTTTTTTTTTTTAATTAAACCATGTAAACCTGTTCTGGTACTACCCCTAATTAAGATTTTGAACCTGAATATGAGCATAATACCACCTCTTTAACATGTTAAGTCTCTGACTGACCAGAGAAAGAAAAATCCATCCCATCTGTCGTCTTACCCTGTCATTATCCTCCTGTAATTTTCTCACTTTTTAAATTGTTTTTTTTATGACTTTTACATACTGCACAAGCCAAACTAATAAGGCATAATAACTTAATAACTGACACATTCAGTTTTATCTCTGCTCTCTCTCTATTTCTCTCACTGACTTAAATTGTTGCCACTCTTTGCTCGGAGTACCTTTTCATGAAGCCACTTAAGCTGTTTTCAGCAGATCTCTACTTTTATAGTACATGGTTAAGGGACTGTTCTTGTATATCACCTTTCTAGTTTTAATTTGAATAGCTCTACACTAAATGTCACATTAACCCGTTCACACACACATTCATACACTGATGGCAGTGGATGCCAAGTAAGGTGCCAACTGCTCATCAGTTTATTAACAGTTGTAATGGAATTGGGCTCCATCAAGATGCTGTCTGTGCTGAGTTAATGTGCCATAACATCTGGTTTCCCAGTCACTGTTCAGCATTGAAACATTTGAGATTAAATGGGTAAAAGCACTTTATCCTGATTACGTCCCAGGCCTATTGTAAAAGCAATGACAATTCTGCAAGTGTCCTGTCCTCTATTTGTTGTTCTTTATACCTGTTCACAAGTGTGCAAGAGCCTTTTGCCATTTACTTGTCATTTCAAGTGTCTTGTATGCTGATAAAATCCAGATAAGATTTTGACCTAATTGGGACAGACAAATTCCACATCAAATTGAAATCTGATGTATTATGCCATAGACTGCATAAAATAAGTGGACATAGCCATTGGCCCATGCTATCTCGTTTTTTGTAACTGGAAGTGACCAAATTTGTACAGGTGGAGCTGGGGAGGGATATGCATGGCTATGCATTACAGGCCACCGTGTAGTGACTTGTCAATCTCAAGGTAGCCTCACCCTAAAGCGTACCCTGCTAATCTCGATGACATAATGTCGATATAATCTCAGTGTTGAGGAACTCACCTACCTATTTGACTGTATCTGTACTGAGATATTGGACTCTGTTGCTCCACTGAGGAAAAACCTTTCTTAACCACTTTCATAACTGTGGCTGAATGATACTACCTGCTCTTTCAGACGTGCCTGCAGAATAGCTGAGAGAAAGTGGAAAAAGGACAAACTTGAAATTTTGCTGGACACATTACGTAAATACCAGAGAGCAGTTAAATCTGCTCAAATTAAATTAATAATTTCAGCCAGTAGCAGCAGGTTCTTTTTAATGTTTTTAACTCTCTTGTAAACCCTGACTCAGACTGTGCCAGTCACTGATTGTGCCATCTACAATGTTGTTACTTTATTTTTTTTCATTTTTCACCCACTATGTTTACCAGTGACCCCTCTGTCTCCCCTTTCGGCCAAGCTGTCTTCCAGCAGTTTGAGCCAGTTTCATTCCCCCTTCTTTCTGACGTAGTTAAACAACTACGTCCTGCGAACTCATTTTAGACCTATCTCTAAATTCTAAAAGTTGTTTTTAAATTAACTTCAGTCATTTTTAGATGAGTTTAGTACTAATGAAAATGTAAGCCCTGTCACAGTACCGAAACCTTTTTAAGAGTTTTTAAACAATCTTCTTTTAGCTGTTGACATGGGAAACTCTGCAGTTTTAGTGCTCTTGTATTTGAGAGCTGCCTTTGAAAAGGTGAACCACTCGTTTCTTTTATTCCAGCTCGAACAGAGTGTCGGTATTAAGGACACAGCCCTCAAATGGTTCTGATTGTATTTGGCAGATAAGCGTTTTTCTGTTCACGTTAGTAAATTTTCTTCATCTGCTGTCCCTCTTTCTTGTGGGGTCCCCCAAGGATCCATAATGTTCCCCTTGGTTTTTAACTGTACATCAGAATCAGAAGGAACTTTATTGCCAAGTAGTGTTTTACACATACGAGGAATTTGCAGTGGTAATAAGGTGCTACACGTAGACAAACATACAGTCGACATAAATAAATGTAAAAATATATAAATATGGAATAGAAGAACAACGTTGCAGATATATACATATACATTATTCTGGGTCTGTGCCGTGCAGAAGTAACGCAACGGAAGAGAATATTGTGTACATATAAATATAACTGACAATATAAAAATATACAACAACAAAGATCAACAATCAACAACAAATATGTGCAACGTACCAGGTCTGTGCACGACACGAGATGAAACAGTATTTACATGTGCAGAGACATTTGTATCATTTGTAAAGGGGGAAGTGTCAGTGG
Source organism: Micropterus dolomieu (assembly GCF_021292245.1). Lineage (NCBI taxonomy): Eukaryota > Metazoa > Chordata > Actinopteri > Centrarchiformes > Centrarchidae > Micropterus > Micropterus dolomieu. Next base: position 29,532,437 of record NC_060153.1, read on the forward strand.
CGGGCCCGGGCCTTGTTGATGAGGCTAGCTGCAGAAGGGTAGAAGCTGTTTTTGTGGCGAGCGGTTTTGGTCCCGATGGACCGCAGCCTCCTGCCAGAGGGGAGAAACAGTTTGTGTCCGGGGTGGGAGGAGTCAGCTGCAATCTTTGCTGCACGCCTCAGAGTCCTGGAGGAGTACAGGTCCTGAAGTGATGGAAGATTGCAGCCAATCACCTTCTCAGTAGAGCAAATGATGCGCTGCAGCCTGCCCTTATCCCTGACAGTGGCAGCAGCATAGCAGATAGTGATGGAGGAGGTGAGGATGGACTTGTAGAAGTGCACCATCATTGTCTTTGTCCACGACCGATTTGCACGTCAGGACCGCTACGGGCCTCCACCAGAGTTTCCTCTGGCTTCGCCCTGCCCAGGCATAGTTCACCATCTTTCGGGTCCTATCGCACGCGCTCATGCTCCACCTCCCCGACGGTGCGGGCGAGACGGGCAGGTGGTGCGCCCGACCCCGTCAGGAGGGGGGGGCGGAAGAAGTGGTGGACTGAGGCTGAAGCTGAGCGGAGGAGTCACAGGGGATGGTGTCCGATTGACTCTCAAAGCGGCAGTAGAACTGGTTCAGCTCATTTGCCAGGTGAGAATCGTTTATGGAGTGGGGGACTTTGGGTTTATAGTTTGTGATCTGTCTGAACCCCCTCCAGACAGAAGTGGCGTCGTTTGCAGAGAACTGGTTCTTTAGTCTCTCTGAGTACAGTCGTTTAGCTTCTCGCACCTCCTTGCTAAACCTGTACTTTAACGCCCTGTCACCCCTCCTATATGCCTCCTCCTTTTCCAACCTTAGCTGTCTGAGGTTAGCTGTAAACGTAGTATAACTCACCCTGGTGCGTGTTGGTATACATGTGTCCTCACAGAAGCTGATGTAGGACGTCACAGCCTCTGTAAACTCATCCAGATTGTTGGTAGCCTTCTTAAAAACATCCCAGTCAGTGCAGTCCAAACATGCCTGAAGATCCTCAACAGCTTCACTAGTCCACTTCTTTGATGTCCTCACTACAGGTTTGCAGCGTTTTAGTTTTTGCCTGTAAGCAGGAATCAGATGGACCATCACGTGATCAGAGTGTCCTAGTGGAGCGTGAGTGACGGCGTGATAGGCACTGCTAACTGTGGTATAACAGTGATCCAAAGTCTTCCCCTCTCTCTCCCCCCAAAAATGTCTGTATTTGGGGAGTTCTTGGCTGAGATTTCCCCTGTTAAAGTCACCGACAACAATAACAAGGGAGTCCGTGTTTGTCTGCTCCAAACACAGTATCCGGTCGGCCAGCATGCTCTGTGTGTCCTGAATGTTGGCGTGCGGCGAGATGTAAACACCGACCAGAGTGAATGAAGCAAACTCACGGGGGGAGTAAAACGGTTTACACTTAATGATAAAATATTCCAGAATAGGAGAACAGTGCTGCTGAATCACTGTAACGTTGCTACACCAACCATTCTTAATATAAAAACAGACACCTCCACCTTTTGTTTTGTCAGAGAGTTCTGTGTCGCGGTCCAGTCTGTACAGTTGGAAGCCTGCCAGCTGCAGTGCGGAGTCCGGTATGAGCTCACACAGCCACGTCTCTGTGAAGCACAGAACAGAAGATGAATAAAAGTCTCTGTTTTTCCCCCACCAGAAGCTGAAGTTCTTTCAGTTTGTTGCACAGTGAGCGCACGTTGGAGAGAAATATTGCCGGTCGTGGTGCGCAGTGTCCCCGCCAGCGAAGAAGCACGAGCGACCCAGCTCTTTTTCCTCTCCTGCGGCGCTTCACAGCGGGAGCGACAGCAAGAGAACCCTTCACCAAAATGTTCAATAATTCCACTGATGACGCGAGAAAAGTGGGAATTAAATCCGTTGGAGTTGTTCCCCTGATGTTCATGAGCTCCTACCTGGTGAAAGAGCTCCGGGAATCACAGCCGATAACTGAATTAACACACAAAAACAAAACAAAGCGCACCTAACACCGAGGCCGCTATACTCAGCGCCATCTTGGATATATGGCACATGGTACATGCTTCCCTTGGGGTCCATTTAAGAAAAACACAATATTATTTCCTTCCATTGTTTTGCAGATGACATACAAATCTATTTGCCCATAAACTCCAGTGACTAAGCCTCAGTTCAGTCCTCGCTTAACTGCCTGAGAGATCTTGAAATATGGTTGGATCAGAATTTTCTCTGTTTTAACGAAAATATGAGTGAGAACTTTGGTTGTCCTGGTGATTTAAGTGCTGATGTAGATGCTCTTGGTACTTTAGAATCATATATTCGTCCATCTACCAAAAATCTGGTAGAATCTGGTTATTATGACTAACTACTGTAATTTTTTACAAGTTGAATTGGATAAGTCTCTTCATCGGTTACAGTTAGTCCACAATGCAGCAGCTCGACATCTAACTGGAACTAAAAAGCGTGAGCACATCAGCGTTAGCCTCGCTCCACTGGCTTCCTGTCCACTTCAGGATTGAATGAAAGATTGTATTGCTTGTTTTTAAGATTTGAAATGGGTTGGCGCCTTCTTATTTATCAGAACTTTTACACGCTCACACTTCTGTCAAAGCACTGAGGTCATCGGATCAGATGCTTCTCAATGTCCCCATATCCAGGTCAAAATAGAAAGGTGACCCAGCCTTTTGAGTGGCTGCTCCAAATCTCTGGAACATTTTATCTATTTAAACAAGAATTGCTCGGACAGCTGAAATTGAAAAAAAGTCCTTGCTTATGACCAACTATTCCCTCTATTCATTGGCTTTCCATTTGAGTTGAGTTTTGATACCTTGACCTTTTCTTCTGTCTTTGTTTTGTATATTTGTTTGTATATCCTGAGCTTGGAAAGCACTTTGGTCAACTATGGTTGTTTTTTAAATGCGCTATATAAATAAATCTGAACTTGGACTTTCTTCCAGTATATGTCCAGTATTCCCTCTCATTTTAGCTTTGTTTTGCTCTCCAACTGCTGTGAAATATCTCAATTTTAGCTGCTAAATGTGCAACTTTCTCTTCTAGCTAATAGTTAACTTTGCCTGTCTTCTGTTTGGGGCAGGTACACTGGGTTTATCAGGGCTTTTCTTTGCTGAAAGCAGCTGAGAGATGTGAGACTGAACAGTAAATGTGCTACAAAACCAAAATAATGTGCTAAAAGAGGCTAAAAAGCTAAGTAGAGCAAAGGGGAACAGCAGAACAGGCTGACACTTCTCAATGCAAGTGACTGCTTTCACATTAAACATAGCCATTTGATTCACTGTTTATATAGCTTAAAGTAACTGTATTGATTAGGTGAAGAAAGTATATGCCTAGTTGAGTCTGATGCTTCTCTTAAATTCCCTACATCATATTCCTGCAGTGATTCCTACAAGAAGCCATTACCTCCTGACAGGTCTGTGGGTAACGCTAAATCATTTTTCGCTTTGTTTCTCTGTTCAATTTAAAGTCATTCTTCTGTCTTTTCTGTTTCTACAGCTGAGATTGGTGTAGATGAGGTTGGCTGACTTGGTTTTGAAGTGAAAAGGAAGGGAAAAAGCAGGAAAGAGAAGGGATTTTGAATAAAAGAAAAAGGCTTACCACAAAAGCTGATCAGCAAGGGCGAGTTTACCGCTCTACTGACTTGCTTTTTTCCCCCTTTCCTGTTTTTTTCTACTAGAGCAAACACAGCATTGTCTCCTGTCATTGGCTTTACATGTGTCTGGGTGTGACGTGGCACTTTCCAAACAAATGTGTTAGGGAGTTAAAATCCGTACAGATGTGTTACTATTTAAATTGCATAACACTATACATTTTTTAATGTATGACCCTTTAAAAGGATATTGACATCCCGGGTCACCGTTAAAGAAAGATGATTTCTCTCTTCTCAAATCCTCTCTACCAATTTGTAAAGTGTCAGCCCTTGCTCTTGTCAACCTTTCATATTTCACTCTTCATTTAACAATTACCCTTCTACCAGTTCTGTGACAGGATGTCAATAGATCTTTCTGGAGATACTAACAAATTCTGCCTCCACCTTACAAACCCAACGAAAATGGGAAAAATATCCTGTCATATTCCTCTTTTCTCCTCGTTACTCTCGCCTTTTTTTTTTTCAAACCATGGCTGTTGAATTTCTAGCACGCTCCTACTTTTCGTCCTGTCAAAAAACATCACCATCAGCAAGTTTTCCTTAGAATTGTGTGAAAGCTCTAGTCGTTTCTAAACACTGTACCGGCTGAATTATTCCACAATCCTGAATTATTTTTGCCCCACACAGGTTTCCCATGTGTTTGGCCCCTAAAGCCTCCCAGCACCCATGTACCACCCTGTCACTTGCATTGCATTTTCTGTTCTCCTCACCAAAACAAACCAGATTTAACCTGACTGCAAATCTCACCATCATATATTTCTAAAAAACATCTTGTGTCATTTTGTTCTGTTCATTTCAGGGGTCTCAGTCTGTTTTTTTGTTATTCATAATAGACTTTAATGTATGCAGCTGAAACAGATCTTAAATGTTTGACTTTCTGGACTCCCTCAACAGTTTTCCTTTTTATAGTCAGAGACAGTCTTGTTACTTTGATTTTCTATGTTACCCATATGAAAGAGTTTGAAAATACAGATTCAAAAAGGGTTCTGCTTTTCTTTGAACTGGTTATGTAGTGAATAAAAAAATATCACACAAAATCTCCAAAACTCTCATTAGTGCCTCAAAAATGCTTTTTACAATTACTGATTTTAAACTGATTTGGCTTGGTGTGATATTAGGTGCATAAACATAATCTAATTTCACTCCCACATGCTTCATTTAATGCTGTGGAATAACTATATTTTTATATTTGAGTACAGCTGCCCCTTTACTATCATTTCAAAGCATGTGTTAAATTATGTTAAATTAGACGTCTTTACCTCTAAGTGGCCACCTGCTATTCATTTTTGTGCGCATGCTGTGCTGTGAAGCAGCACACAATGAGTGCACTATAGATGCTCAGCAAAGATGTTTCAGTTAGTCTACCTCAATGAGGGATTCAACCCTCGCTCTTTGAAGTGTGAGCCTGCTCTTTGCTGAACCTTGAGTTGAAGATATAGAGAGAAAAAGCTTTTCGTTTTCCCTCTTTCTTTCTACTTTAATAACATACAGAAGAGCATGGTCTCCTGTCACTAAAGTCCTGTAGTTGTATATGTTGCAGTTGTTAAATGAGGGTCTTATCATAAAGCCCTGTACCAATTAAGCCTTGTGAAATTCCTCATCCAGAGAGATGCTTAGCTGTTCTCCCTTTGCCTCTTTAACCCCAATCAAAAGAACATATTAACATTTTATCAAATGAAATGCCAGGACTATGATTATAGGTTTGGCAGTAGCTAGAACTACTCAGCTAATTCCAATACCTCCAGATGATAGACAATGGATTGATTTCATGTTAGAAGAAGTATGTACATTTGATATATAATGTTACTGAATATGGGAATTTCATGAGCTTATTTATGTTATACATGTTTTCTATGAGTAATTGTGCTTTTTCTTTTTGCTTTCGTAATTAAAGCAGGATTCGGTAACAAATTGAACATACAATGCAAAACCGTCTGTGTCTCTGTCTGCTGTTCTTTCCACTCCGCTAAGCCCCTCCCACCAAACGCAGGAGCCTATAGCCCTGAAAAAACTCATCCCAGCTAGGGCCCGCTCTTCAAGGCAAGAGTCTTGCCAAGGCCCTGGCCCCTCTCACCACAGCTCTTCTTCTCAAAGACGTCCCACCAGTGCTTTGTTGCCCAACCCTGCCTTCAGAAACAGCTGGATGAGAGGCTAGTACACCACTGTCCCCCTTCAAAAGTTATTCCCCAACAAGCCTCCTCTACTCGCGGCTCATCTGCTGCTGTGAAAACGGAATCGCGGGTGAAAAACCAAACGCGAGTTCTTTTAAATAAAACTGCTGACAAATAAAGTCAGAGCAGACAGAGAGAGACAGACAGGTGTAGGTGTGTGCTTGTGTGTCTGAGGGGAAAAGCAAGGTGAGCAGATTACTGTAGTTTGTGATTAAACACAAATAAATTGGAGATTTTAGAACAATAAAAATGGTGTGCAATTCATTTTCAGCTCCTTCCAGTGAAAATGTTATTTTATAATCAGTGTTTCATTATGACCATACAATTGAGACCAGTGAGAAAAGCTAACATTTATACTGGTGCTGATGGGGATCCTAAAATAGATTTTTCCAATAAATAGTTGCAAAAATGTTGGTGTATGCTGTCAGTTATGGATCTTAGAAAGAAATAAAATTAGAATCGGCAGGTCAGACGTTTCAAAATCAGTAACTGGAATCAGCCAGGAAAATGTAATCTGTGCATCTCTTACTACAGCGATAATCCTGTGTGTGAACCGATATTAGGCTGATACCGTAGATCCACCGTTGTGTTGGGTTTTGCGCATTATGATGTTAAGTTGCAGAGCAGTTGGCTTGCTTCTGTTAAATATCTAATTATATATAATATGTATGTAAGAGACATACTCCATCCCAGAAGAAACCTAAATTACTATGTAGCCTAGAGGTCGCAATTTATTTAGGATAATATGGCCGTGTGGTTAACCTATGAACTTAAGTCATATTTAAACAACTATTGCTTTGAGTTGTTGGCCAGAAAAATGGTAGTAAGACTTCTGTCTGTGTACACGAATCCTATAGGCCAACAAGTACCATTTTGGCTGTATTATTTGTGTCCCCCCTTAAAAAATTGCTCTTGTGAAATTTTATTTTTATTGTCCCCCCTACTGTGAGATGAGATTTACGCCCATGCACACACATGTTTTGTACTATGCGCTGTTGGTGGCGAAGGAGGGACAGGCAGTTCTTTCATTGCTGCTGGTTGTTTCTCAGACATATTTTTTCCTCTTTGCAAAACTTTTGAAGCTGTGAGCTGAAGATATTGAGCTTGACTGAGTGAGAGCATACGCAAGGAGTGGGCTGCACAGCGTGTGCACGAGCAGTGGCTACAGACTGCTCATGGCTCTGTTTTTCGGTTTTGACTCGGGAGCAGTGGATTCTTGCAAATGGCATTAGGAGCAATAAGAGGAGCCAGAGGAACCAGATTCCTTTCACAGATTGTCTGTCTCATGTACTCTCTGTAAGTTATTTTTAGAAGAATTGCCTACTGCTGCTTTAATAAGTATTCTTCAGTGTGTAAGGCTTCCATGAGCATTCTATGTTCAAAGATGATAGTTATCTGGAAAGTCAGAGACGGTCTACTTTCTCTGTGTTTATGGTATTTAAATTGTGTCAGTTGTTACTGTTTAATTTACAGTAGATGTGCATTACGGTTTTTGTTATTATGTTTGTGTATGTAATGAGTAAATGTAAATTTTTTGGATTGTCAGCATGTAAACTGTGTGGACCCCAGGAAGAATAGATGCTGCCATGCAGAATCTAATGGGGATCTTAACAAATAACATTTGCACATTTGGATTTTTAGTTGCCTTAATTTAAATATTTTAAATATTAAATTTACCCTAATTAGCCACTATCAGGTCTCCCAGGCTATTTTATTGTATTACATACCCAAGTAGCTCCACCTACATGAAAGAGAAGTGAAAGAAAGGCAGTGCTCTGTTTTTGTCTAATGGACTTTATTTTGCTGAAAATATCACTATCACTTCACCACCCACAGTAGTTGGGGCTCCAGTACAAACCACAGCCTGATCTGGGAGCACAGCCAGCCTAAAGGACACCTGATCTGGGTACTAACAAAGATCTTTTGCCCTTTCAGCGACATCAGCATAGCAGTTTCTCACCACCAGCCTGACCTCGCCACCTCTTTATGCTGAATGAAAGGACAGGGTGGAGGCTTTTTAGACAGAATACAATTACTTAACTTTTTCTCCTGCTCTTTGATCCCTTACCTTCTGTCTCTTTGCTTTGAATTTCTCACACGTATCATCTACATTTAACTAAAAAAAACAGAACAGGAAAAAAGTAGCAAATATCATGTTTAGGCAAAATGTTTTGGCATTGCCTAGCTGTACAGTCCAAGAATTACACATAATCACTCTGGCAAGAAGTCCAGTACCAACTACCACAGCCAATGGCATCTGTGCAGCCAACAAATCTCTACCGGCAATTAAGTGTCTTGGTCAAGGATTTGTCAATGCTAAGGGAAGAAAGAGTAATTGGGCTATTTTCCCTTAACAGATCATCTGGTCTGGTGATTCTAACCCACGACAATTTCAGAAGCACTACCCAGCATTCCTAACCTCAAGGCAACCTCTCTTCCATATAGGACATATTGTAGAGACGCAAGCTCTGGTGTTTGCATGTGAGCGTCTAGCATTTTCTTTCTCCCCGTGTCCCGATACACAGGGACCCACAGCTAATGAAGCAGCAGGAAGAAGAAACAAGGCAGTGCATTGACAGCCAGAAGGCAGAGGAGTAGCAAAAGTGCGCATGATCATAGCGGATGCTGACACTTAGCGGATCCGACAGAACAAACGACTGGACCAGGTAAAGAAGCAGCCCGAGAGAGGTACAGAGACACAGACAGTAAGACTCGGAGGGAAAGAGATGTGAAGAAAGAAAGAACTGAGAGAGTGGGTGGGTGGGGGGGTTGTTCCATACATTCGTGAGCTAACTGGCTGCACTGCTACAGGGATGAAAGAGACCAAAGTCTGGGACGGCTCCAAGCTCATTAAGCACAGAGCCAGCCTCTCCCATTGAAGCCTAAAGGCCTCTGCCACCTTGCTAACCCTGCATGAAGTAAAATGCAGCTATCTGAATACAGCTCTCAAGTTCCCCTGTTGCGACACACTGGGAGAAGCATTTGCAACGCAAATCGCTGATGTCAACAGGTGACTAAATGGACCCTGACCAAACAGACACAATAGACTGTGATTAGTGATAGAAGAATGCTGAATTCGATCTTTTCTGTTACTGGCTTCCTTTGGGGAACTACGTATGTTGGTGTGAGCCCAGTGCTTGAAGTGGGCAGGTACACACCGGTACGCAGTACTAGCACTTTTACATTTTACTCTTTGGCATACCGGGATTTTTTCTTGGATACCAGCACTTTTCCCAAGCTGTCTACACTCTTCTCTGCCTTGTCCATATCAGGTTCTCTGGGCACTATGTGACGCTGCCCTGTTCCCGTTCTCACTCTGCCTGCTAATTTCTGTCGGCGGAGACAGGAAAGGGAGAAGCTTGGGTGCCTTTCATGAAGCCGTGTGCAGAAAGTAGTTAGTCAATGTCACTTTTCGTGAACCGACCAATCACAGCCTGGATGGCACGGGACATTAAAAAAAGGATGACAGCGTTTAAGCTGGCGCGGCTGGGGACATGTCAGAATCAGAATGTCCCCATCACTTTTTGAAAGCATTTGTTAAATATAGAAGAAACAAATGTGCATTGTCAAAAAAAAAAAAACCAAGCTACTAATTACAGCATTATATTCCAATATATTTATTTAGTCTGTGCCATTTTGTGTTTCCCTTCATCTGAAGACATTTCCACCATAAATTGTTGCAGAAAACGTCTTCAGAATGCATTGGGGGTAGCGAACACACACACACCAACACATGAATGGAAAGTGCAGGCACTTTTTCCCCCCTTCAAGCACTGTGTGGTGGGGCGGTGGATAAGACGCTTGCCTTTGGTGTGAGAGACCTGGGTTCAATTCCCCACTGTGACACAGATACCATTGTGTCCCTGAGCAAGACACTTAACCCTTAGTTGTTCCAGAGGGGTGGGACCTCTGACATAATTAGCAACTGTAAGTCGCTTTGGATGAAAGAGTCAGCTAAGTAAATAAATGTGTAAGCAAAGAGTTTTGAATCAGAAGGAGCTTTATTGCCATGTAGTGTTTTACACATACGAGGACTTTGCTTTGGTGATAAGGTGCTACACGTAAACAAACACACAGCTGACAAAAATAAATCTAGAAATATATAAATATGGAATAAACAATGCAAGTTATATAAGAATAATAAAAAGAAGACTATTTGCAGACAAAGAACAACGTTGCAGATATTTACAATATGCATTATTCCAGGTTTGTGTTGTGCAGATGTATTGCAACGGAGGAGATCATTGTGTACATATATAAATTGACAATATAAAAATATAGAACAACAATGATTAACAATTAACAGCAAATATGTGCAATTTGGCTAATACTTGTTTTGGCTAAGTGTGAGTAACATGTTTGAAGCTGGCAATGGACAAACATTTTTCCATCAACTAGCACAACTGTGCAGTCTTTTTCTACAGAGCCAAAACAGTGTTGATGGGGATATTCAACATGATGAATGGGTGAATCACTGTTTAACAAGATAATGATTCTTGACTTGAAACACTGACAATAGCAGCAGAGTCACACTAGTGGCTGACATCAAGATTGTTTTCCTATAGAGACGCTAAGCTATGGTGTCAGTGAATTTTTTTGTGATTGATGCAACAAGATTGAAAGCGCTTGCACCCCTTCTTATCAGCCACATAACTCAAACATCTGACATCACACTCTTTCCATTAGAAGTTGTCCGGCTGATGTTGTCTGTGTGTCCACAGGACCTGTTAATAGCTAGTTTAGCAAGACTTTTAATGGTACACATTTTCCAAAATCTAAGGAAGGAAGTAGTAGGAATTAGCTAATTCACCGTTTCATGTCTTTCACTCACTGTCATGGCAACATTATAGTTTGTACATGGTTACATTCCCACAGATACAGATATTTATGGAGTGTAAAAACATTCGGACACACTGTACAGGAAAACAAGACTATGCCAGCTGCTGTATGAGACTACTGAGCTAAACCCTAATGTTGGCATGCTAACATGCTCACAGTGACAATGCTAGGAGGCGGCAGTAGCTCAGTCCGTAAGGACTTGGAAAGTGGAGGTTTGAGTCCAGCTCGCACCAGAGATACAGAGATACAGGCTCCCATAAATAAGAGGATAACTGGGTGGACCACTGCAAAACATGTCTGAGTAGGCATTCATATGTACCAATACAAATGTTTCATTAAAAAGTATAAATAAGTATAATAGCTAATTTCAACAAAATAAAACATTTGATCCACAATAAGAAAAAGTATCACGTCCTTGGCCAAGTAATGTTGTATCTGATATCTAGATGTACAATCTGCTTCCACCATTTCTGCTTTTTTACTGTATGGTGCTGTGTTTACTGAAGAGAGACACTGCAGGGACAAATTTGATCAAAATGGAGAACAGACAAAGCTATATGAAGGCTGTTTTGGGGTTCGAATAATTGTCTCTTTATCTTGTGACATGTTACGTCAATGCACTGCCAGTGATACTTGAATCCCTATACTATAGATGGCATCTATTTTTCCTTACCAATGGTTATACTGTATTCAGAGTTGACGATGTAGCAAATATGTCTGTGCATCAAATATTACATTGTAATGCACCGACATTATCAGCTGACAGGGGTGATCCAACATGTCTGATCAGCATTTCCAAATAGCAGTTTGGGAACTGTTCTCAACTATGATCAGTCTCTCACCACACTTTACCATACAGGTGGTTGTAATAAACCTTATAAAGAAAATGCAAATGGACTCAATAATTAAGCCCATATGTATTTTCTTTATTCATTTGATATGAAACGTTTAAATTTAGGTGGCACTCGTTTGCTTTTTGTTTTTTTTGAAATGTAAATTAATTATTTGTTGGCTTTTATGTCAGTTTGTAATAATGCCTGGAAAGAACTAATGTGGCACTTATTATTGGGAAAAATAGGGACAGTGTTTGGATTGTACACTTCCAGTAGATTCATTCCACTGAAATGCCAATCCTGCCAAACCTATTGAGATCTTTTAGCCAGTTTGTAGCAGGTCTGCTGAACATTCAAATATATGCAATTTGTCTACAGGCAAGCATGCAATTAAATGATTTAAGTTAAAGATGATTAAAGTGTCCAATAATAAATAAATGAGTGATAAACAACTATAGACTTTAGTTTAAAGGAGATGTTCTTTCATTATGTCACTTTCAAGGAAATTCCTCTTGAAATCAACAGCTAAGACAACAAAAGAATAATTGAGAATTTTGTCTTTGCTCTACCTCTTAGTACCTAAGTACATAGTTTGTTGCAGGAATCCTTCAAGAATTTAACATCAGAATTATAAAGTAAACATGCATACATATCTTCTGCAAGTTCCGCTTCTCATAGAAATGACAAGGACTAAATGGGATAAGGTGGATGGGAGTGCAGTAAAAATGGTTTGGAGGAAGGCAGAGATAGTGAGGTAGAGAGGAAAACACAGACTAAAGAGGCTAAAGACAAAAATAGGTTTGTATTAAGCATCGAGAAAGCACAGCAATAAGAAATAGGATAAAGACAGAGTTGTCAATGAGATGACATGATAGAAACACTGGGAGCCCTTCTCTTGAACATTCAGCTCCAACTCCTGGCCGATTCATTTAAATTAAAACTCTATCGTCCCTCCTACTTCTGGGTTATTTCTGTAGCAGGAATATTGCTATATAACCTTTCAGACTGCAGTCAGCCCCCAGCCGCTACGATAAATAATCAATGAGCCTGAATTATGCACTAATAAAAAGGCTTCTCATTTTGGATTATTTTATTATTAAAGTTTAGATATTTCAAAGTTTTCCTGGGCACTTGTGGGAGATGTTATGGCCACACTTGGCACATGCGGATTCAGGATAAAGCACTGTGCTTTTGGTATTTGGAATATGGTTTTAATTAATTGTATTAATTCAAATGATAATGAGGACTTTACAGACAATAAATAAGTCCTGGTAATTATCTAGCACCTTTTCTATTTAGTCAACAATTGATTAAATAAAGCGGGCAACTGCCCTGGGGCCCCCAGTGGCCCAAAAGCCCCAAATCACCCAGGTTGTTTGGTTTGTAGGCAATTGGTGAGCGTAATGTTAGATAATATGCACCACTGAATTGCAATAAAAAAGTGAAATGGTAAGGGCCCTAACGTGGGCCTGTGTCAACATTTAGTTTTAATACCTTCAATGTTTCAGTTGAAATCATGCTTACATAGTTCATAGCTGCACGTGAGATTTTCACATTAACAATGTTACAATGATAATGTGTAATATCAAAGGTGTTGCTCGTAGTGACTAAACTACAGAGAATTACCACCGGCTCTGCAGATCTGCTCGACTCTATGAAGCGTCTTAGTGTCTTTCAGCTCATTGTTCTGGTTTTAAAGCCTGCACCTTTATTGTGTTGGTTTATTCTCACATCACCTGTCAACCTCACACAGCCAGCGGCTGTTCTAAAAGTTCTAATGTTCGCGACCTATCCAGAACCAAACAGACACAGTTACTGACTAGCTGGTGAACATAGTGGAGCATTTAGCAGTGAAAAAAAATTATCCCTTAGGAGTTGGCAGCGACCATGAAAACAAGCCATAGGGTCCTTGGACAAAAATGTTTGTCTGTAGTGGGTTTTTAGCGCTTTTTGTTGAAAACAGAGGCATGTTGCTGCTAGAAATAATGCTAATAGGAACAGTAACAGTAAACTCAAGAGTCGGGCAATAATCCTCTGTGGGTTTACAAGCAATGCCTTCTTCATACATATAGTCATTTGATCCGTTGACTGATTATTAAAGACATTTTGGTTAAATACCATTATGTTTTAAAAAGTTACAGCAAACTTTGGGCATGGAACACTAATCCGCCCCCATATTTAACACTCACATTTAGAGCAGCCACATTAAAATGTTATATGACAGAAGTGTTTGGATATCTAAAGGCTGTTTTTGTGTGATACCTTGGTAGCACATCATGCGTACAATTTAATTAATACTACATGAAAACATGTAAAAACTTTTATAGAGTTAAGTAGGCAACTATTTCTTTAGAAAAAAGTCCAGTTTGTCATTTTTAATGAGCAAGGTCTTAACAGTGGGCAAAAGCAAACAGAAGTCAATGGCATGTATTCATTCATTTATTCTATCCTAAAAATATGTATCAATCTGAACTGCCAGAAGCTTTTCCTCATTAAACTGCCTCTTCAAACACGATGGCACATTTTGTTGTCATCTGAAGAGGACTTTCATAATGACATGAGATGAAATGAAGGAAATTCCCAAACCCTACAGTTCTGGGATTTGGTATCATCTGCATTTGTGTCACGTCATCTACATTCCATCCCAAAGAGATTGTGTAATCATGAAACAGCTTTGTGTGTCTAAGCAGACGCATATCTGTGCATTTTCTCACATAGCTGACCCACCCACTCTCCAGATCTATACCATCTCACATCTGTGCTAATGGTGGAGCCAAAAGAACCATACAGAACACACCATATGCTGCTCCCAGTTATCGGCTCATTAGGTACCAGCCTACTTACTCCCCTGCCTGAATGGAAATGTGAATATCATAGATAGCCACATACATCCTGGGCACATACACAAACAAACAAACGCACATGTGCATACATAAACACAGTCACACACACACAGACACAAAATTCTTCTTTACTCAAACTGTATGCATTTGCACATACATAGACACTTGCAGAACACTATTGCATGCATTAAGCATGGCTTGGTCTCATGCTCAATAATAGTGACATTAATTTGTCAGTCTCTGTGATTCACATCACTTAATTCCCAAGAGTGCTGTGCAACTTCATGTTAGAGCCTGGCCTCCTCTCCATTATTACCAATATATCCAAAGGGCTTTGGTGTGATCTATTGGGATAGATCTTTAGGTGTCGGCATGTGTGTGAGAGTATGAGAGAACAGTTCAAAGGAATGGTTCTTTTAGCTCCGTTTTGTCTTAGTCCTTAGCTGCTAGACGTTCCATTATGTTCACCAGCTAGTTGCTAACTTGGTCTGTTTTGTATGGTGCTGAGCATGTAGCATATAGTGGTCAATCAAAGGTTTTTTAAAATTAAAAACAGCTGCCTGCTGCAGCTGGCAAAGAGGTGCATGAAAGTTATGAGACTGAAGCAAAACAGTAAAGCTGTGGGCCCTAAAAACAAAACCATTAGCTTAAAAATGCAAAAAAACAAACAAACACTTTGTTGGGATGAGGGAACTGCAGAGTTAGGTGATTTTCTCTGGCAGCTTGTCCCTGGAAGCGACAGCTTTCAAATTACATGTAGTCATTGGATCTGTTGTTAACAAAATAATTATTTTTGCTGCTCTAAGAACGAAGCTGGAGTCAGGTCGTGGCTAGCCTAGCTTAGCATGGAGAATGGAAGCAGCGCAGACCAGCAAGCCTGGCTTTCTCAAAATTCAAAAACACTTTTACCAACACCTCTAAAACTCACTTACAGTATTAACACTTTGTATCTCATTTGTTTAATCTGTAAGCAGAAATAAATTAAGTTATTACTTAAACAACATCTGCCCAATACGATAGCGCAGTTAATGCATCTGGCTGTTTTTTGCCAAGAATTTCTTTCAGCATGTACTGTAACTACACAAAAATGATTGTTTTTACACTTGCTTTTTGGCTTTTCCCCTCTACTTTTTTGAGTTTATACCTTTTTGTGCATGTAATAGGTTTGCAAAGTGAAAAAGCCCAAAGTCCTGCCCAAAGAGATCCCATCTCCCACAGAAAACTCTGCTCTGAACTGCCTGAAAACAGCTCGTTTGTAGTCCAGCCGTTTCCTAAATGCGCCTCATATAACGCTCGCCAAGCGGCTACTCCGACACGCCCTCAAAAACATTGGTGGCAAAACTCTGAGCTGCAATACACCTCTTCTCTCCCTTCCAAACACTAGCTACCCTCCAGGCAGTCAGTGGACATAAAGTTGTTCCTGTGATGTAGAGACACAGCTCAGTTAAAACGTTATGGATGAAAGATACTTTTGTAACAGATTAATAACTCACCACTCTGAAACTCTTGCTCCAGTCCATTTTGCCAAGCTGGTAAGGGGAATATGTACAGCTGAACCGAAGCAGTGTTTATCACGACCCGCCCTACTTTGCTTCTGACTGGCAGGTAGTCCTTAACTAGGAACATCATGTAGAGACAAGATGTATCACTCCATAGCTAAAAGGAAGCGTTCAACACCCAGGGTGAAAAGAGGAGCTGCAACAATGTGCAGCATGACAAAAATATGTTGTTGTTTTTTTAAGTAAAGCATGTAAACCTGCTCTGGTACAACCCCTAAATAGGATTTTGAAACTGAAAATCAGCATAATACCACCTCTTTAAATTAAGACAGATCCAGGTTAGCATTTCACCCCTGTTTCCATGCTAAGCTAGCCTAAACACGTCCTGACTCCAGCTCAGTACTTAATGCGCATGTAACGGGGTAGACCTGTATCAGCCAATTTTGAGTGCAGTGGTAGTGTGAGGGGTGAGCACTTAGAGTGAGTGTGCATTTGGTGGGTGTGGTTTTGCATGGGTATGGACTAATGGCAGACAGGTGTGCTTGGGCATGACATCCATCTGCAAACTATTTAACCAGCCACACACTAGGTTCAAGAGTCTTCTGTTTGTCTCCTGTGTGCAGTGTGCGGGTGTGCTGAGGCTGCTGATTCTTTGTAAGAGTGTGGTACCCGGCTGGGTCGTGGTCTGGGGAGCTGCCAGTGTAGAGCAACCGCTCCTTAGTAGAGTTACCAGAGGCCCAAGCAGTGAGGCTACAACCGACCAGCCTGTGACCAACAGCAGACCCGTTCCTGTTGTGTTTGGCTTCGCCCACGCAGGAAGACGAAGTTGAGCACACCCAGCCACGACGAACTGCAGTTCCGTTTAACTAACAGTTTCCCCCATTTTAACTCTCTTTTTAACTATCTTAGCCTCAGTCTTGTTTTAACCCTTTGCATGTCTATTTTATACAAATAAATTTGGAGGTTATATTTTGTACAGCGTGTTCTATTGTTGCCCGCTTATTTTATACACTGGTTGGTCAATTGGGAACGAGTTTGGGGGTGTTACACGCAGACAAGATTGGTATCATTTCATCTCACACTCGGCAAAAGAAAAGGCTAATTTCCCAAAATATTGAACTATCCCTTCAAGGCAAACATAGGCATCCCTCAAAACATGTGTACAGTATTAAAGCCCAGTTCTAACTGTCATAATTTAATTTTTTATTCTTATCTTGTAGCGTGTGCTGTGTTCCAGTTCAGGCTCAGAGCTTCCAGTCTTTGTATTGTTTCTAAGAAACTGAATTATGATGACAGATTAAAACCTTTCCTCTCAGAGTAAGACAACTGTGACCTTTTGCTGTCTTCAATCTATAGCTCTCATACAGTAGAACCAGATTTCATAAACAAAACAAAATGCCCCCAAAGACTTTGTTTTGTCTGTCTGATGAGAGGATCAGATCAGGGGCACATTGACAGCAGGCTGCGAACACAGTTTTACGTGAGCTTGCACAAGTCGAATTATAATACAGATGCATAGAAATGGCTGTGGCTCTGGATTGCAGTCTAAGGTAGTGATTAAACTTTAAGGCAGGAGGCTATCAGCATTACAGCAGCCCCGCTTACCTCAATCACACACATGCGCTAGGCGCAGTGAATGCTCAGTAAACACATACACAACACAATTAATTTCTTCAACTCCATCACAAGAGACAGGGTGAGGAAAAGTTCAATGTGTGTTGTAGACACATATGGTGAGATTGTTAAAGGAACTTTTATATGCAAATGTTCCTCCATTATGACTTGAATCGATCTTCTCTTTAATGACTTGTTTGTATGATGAAGTCTGTGACAATGGAGATTTGGTGCATCAAGCATAAGGTCAAAGTTGGGTCCTTATGCAAGGACATATGTATGATTTGATATGTCTGAACAGCTTGATTCTCTGTCCGTGTTTGTCTGTGTACGTCCAATTATCACCATTTGTTCTCCTCACAATAAAACCATCAAGTCTCTGGAACATTTGACTTTAAGTGCAGAATTATATGTCTCCGGTTTGCCTCTCAATTGGTTAGCATATGGCTGACTTGACACCATCAGTGCATCATTTGAAAGAAGGAGGAGGCTTGACGAAAACACCTCGCATTGGAATAAAATGCCTGGGCAGTAAAGCAGACATCTGAAAAGCAATTGATTGGGCCACCACTGCCATCTGAATCGCAGTTTCATCCATTTAACTCTGCTTCAGCTCAGGGCATGATGATGAAGAAAGGGATCAGTAACAGAGCAGTGAGCTCCCAAACACATTACCCTGCCTCACCCCTCTCATTTAAAACAGTCCCAGTTACATCCTTCTCTAACTCCACTGAATTTATCATTTAAATCAGTAATTTTAATTAATTTGCTTTATTAAAAATCTGTCGTTTTATTATTAAGACTAGGGCTAATTCTGATTTATTACAAATACATTATTCACATTGGTACTAATAACAACCAAAATCTACTTTTTAGAAACAGCGAGGGGACATCTGGTGTGGTGTTGAGACAGTCACTGCTACATGGAAAAAGGAGTTTTTCACTTTTAATAATAACCTGTCCAAGAATGATGGAAATGTGGAAACACTGAACAGCACAAGATAGAACAAAATAATGGCATATGGATTGTGACTGTATAGCACATAACTAGTCTTTCAAATATTCAAAGTGCTTTTACACTACATGTCACATTCACCCCATTATGACAGAGGCTATCATGCAAGGTGCCTCTGCTACCGGGAAGAAACTAATCATTGCACAGCCTTCGGGAGCAATTTGGGGTACAGTATCATGCCCAAGGACTCAAACCATTGATCTTCAGATTACTGGGCGACCCGCTCTTCCTCTAAGCCACAGCTGGCCTGCCAACAACAAGAATTATGTCCATAATTCTGCCCCGGACCATGCTGTGACACTTCCTTACACACCTACTTTACTATTTTATTCGGAGAGATACAGTAGTTTTAAACTAGGGTGACCAAATCCCTTTGCCTCAAACGCTGGGCAACCCACTCTGTGATGGGTACTATAAATATGGTAAATATGGTACCGTGTGATGAACTGTGATGGATACTATAAATATGGTATATTTATATATTTTTTCACTTAAATGTAGAATACTGTTTATATAACCTGTCAGCACGAGTCCCGGATTTTCTCTGCAGTTTTAATCTTTTTTTTGTGTGCCTGCAAAAAAATAATCAATGTGAAGCCCAGCATTTGTAGTATTTGGATTTGGTCACCTATGTTCAAAGCTACCTCTTCAAAAAGAGTGATGACCCTCACAGAGGCTCAGCAGAAACAGAGGAGCTACGTGAAAAGGAAAAGGTTACATATGTGTCAGTAGCAGCTTTTAACATCTTTCACATCCCCCGCAGATCCAGGATTAGCTGATTCTGAAGATTCACTATAGAGATGCCTGAAGACCTAAGAACAAAGGGCCTTTACCGAAGGTAAGGGCTCCACACACGGCTGCATAGACACACACACTATGACAAGCATATTTACTATATAAAGTATTATTATGTGTATATTCAGACATATATTAGTATTCAGAGTAATGGTTCAATACTAGTTTTATCAGTTGAATTAAAAATTCTTCTGCCATTGCAAGGCACTGACCTTAAAACAACAATTGTTCCCTGGGTTCTTCCTGAAAAGTTAAGGTAGGTCAGTGAAGTTCCCCACAGGGATTAGTAAAGTATAACTTTTTGCTTTACTTTGTGGAGATGGTGGAGTAGTCAGGCAAGAAGCTGCAACTGCAAAGTGATGCTCAGTAGCTAGATGTTATGTCTGCTTTTTGGCCCCATCTGTGCTCTCTAGCATAAAATGAAAATGTCTTGTATCATACAAGAATAGTTTTTCATCTAACAAAGTAAGTTTACCCCCATGATGTCATTTTTAGGATTGCTGCAGATAGCCCCTTTCCACTATGACTTCACATGCACAGCTTGATGTATCCCATGCAGCTTTGCTCACGGCTTTTGCTCGCCCTGTAGCCAGACTTGCAGCGGATTGCATCAATGCCACCACATCCACTTCTGCCAAAATCATTGTACTGTTTGTCAGTTGCTATTTTGCTCTCGCCACTGTCAAAACACATTGATCTTGACAGATTTTGTCTGGTAAGGCTATTCTGCAGAGTTGGCTGAACCTTTCCATACACAGGCCTCCTATCTACGAGGTAGCTGAAAGGAGAGCCAGGCACTCCGCCTCACCCATATCTGATTTGCCTCAGTAATTTAATCATATGAGTTTTCAGTGCTTAGATTGGAAAACATGAGCAGCAACATCCCCTGACATAAGCCCAGGTGAGATTAGGGCGTGAGATTTGTTACCACAATACTTTTGGCTGCAGAGAGAGAATTGCTAAGCTGATAGTCTATAAGGATCATAAAACAGAGAGGCGAGAGAGAGAGAGAGCATGTGAGAAAGAAAGGCAGAGAGACAGTATGTGTGTGTGTGTGTGTGTGTGTGTGTGTGTGTGTGTGTGTGTGTGTGTGTGTGGGAGGGGGGTCCTTTATGAGATCTCTGTATTGCAACATGAACCCACTGACAGGTTTTCTTGTGCAGTGGGAATTGGAGTGAAGCCTTATTTTGACTACCTCTGGAGAATTAATGAAAAGGGAAAGATAGCAGAAATGGAGCATGATGCCCTATCATCCTCCTGTTATACCACATGTAGGTGCACACACATGTGCTTGCTTCTGCACACACACACACACACACACACACACACACACACACACACACACACACACACACACACACACACACACACACACACACTGCTTCCTGTTGGTGAAAGGATGCAAAGGACACAAACTCCATTTCACTTGATCCTCTTTGAACACAGTGAATTATACTCGGGTCAGAATGGTTGGTAAGAGATGAAAAAGTTCTTTTGTACAGTTTTATAATGCTCAAAGTAGGAAATCAACACAATAAACTGTAGTGCAGGTTATCTAACTGATTCAGTTATGCACTATATTGCTGTGCATTTTCATGCTTAAATTTTCAGTACTTACTTATTTTTAGTCCAGAGGTGAAGTAACTGTCATCTAACTCATCTGAGGTGACATCTTCAGTCAGTGCTGCTGAGCAGACATCCCCATTGCCACCACAGCCCATTAAGTTAAACAGCATCAGCCACTTTCCAGGTAGAGATCTCAGCAAAGATCTGAGAGTGAATTTCTGGCAGTGGTCTCCAAATATGTTCAGACTTCCAATTAATACAATGGGCCATGTTTGTCAATATCATCAACCTACAGAGCCAGAAAGTCCCTGCAGAACCACTGTTTTAGACGCATGCATGCACCACTAGTTTTATAGCAGCACGCAACACTTATCTACCAGCCTCTGGAGATTGCTGAACACTATCAAGGCTGCCGACATTATCAAAATGATAATATACTTTTGCATTTTGTTAAATAAAATGTGTGTATATTTGTGTATAAAGTATTCAGTGAAGATTGTTTTAATTAATATACATTTATTAATTTAAAGCAGACACACACACACACACACACACACACACACACACACACACACACACATACACACGCACAGACACAGATCTGCTGGATCTGGAATTCATGAAGCAGCTCTTATTTGACCTGCGTTTGGGCACACAGTCATGGAAATCTGAGTGGAGAAACTGAGTGCTTCTGAAATCTGTTCACTGCTATGCCACTAGCGTATTTATTTGTATATAATTCACAAGTGTGAAAACTAATGATGTTAATAAGAATGCTAATTGAGGGTGTTCAGTATCCCTCTGTTAGTGACAGGGGGTCGCAGCACTCTGAACTTTCACTCTGAATATGGTTATTGGTTTGATTGTGGATCAGGAAATGCATATTGTTACTTAGTTAGTTAGTTAGCAAAAATATTTTTCATTCAATGGTCATTTATGGCTATGTGTGTTTATTGGTGGATTATAGCTATACCTAACAACAGACATATGTTTTATGTGAGCAAGAACTTACACTGATTATTGTCAATGCTTATTTGCATAGCTGTGCCCTGCTATAATAACAGTGGATCACTGGATAGTAATGTTTCTCTAAAATGACAGAGCATAACATAACATTAAAGACTTTTTATATTCTGCAGCTCACATTTTTAAACTATAGAGAGACCAGATGTCACCTGCGCCCAGGTTGACTTTTTCACAGCCATGAACAATGTCCAGAAAGACAGATGAGAGAAACTGTATAGAGTTGTCAAAATATACATAAGGCACTGCTTATCAACAAATTGTATATAGATCACAGTTGTGACATTATATCTAAATTATTGCCAAAATACGCAAGAAATATTTTTCATTACAGACTTACACTAACAGAATTTGCGGAAGATGCTGAAAGAAAAGCCCTGCAACTCAAATGTAACTTTTTCACGTTTTCGTTATTATGTTTTCAAGACTTAAGGGTGAATTAATGAAATATTTACCAATATATCATTACAATTATTAAAATTCATGAATTCATGCCGAAGCTAGCCATCTATTCCAAGTTATAGCTAATTCACAGGATGTTAGAAAGGATAGACTGACATTTTTAATTAAAGGTAGATAGCTAAAGTTCTATAAAGTGCAACACATACTTTAAAGCAAACAAACAAGCATACAGAGTGGGGTAACATCACTCGCCTCTGCGGTGTTTGTGGGTGGGTTGACCGTCAGGGATCATCCCTGAATTCTACTGGTTGGTCAGGATGCCGGAATTGAGAGGATTTGTAGTAAACATGCTTGTTACAGTCTGTGTATGTAGCAGTTTGTGGAGCTCTTACCTTCTGTAAAGGCCCTTTGTTCTTAGTTCTTCAGGCATCTCTATAGTGAATCTTCAAAACCAGCTAATCCTGGATCTGCGGGGGTCGTGAAACACATACAGTATTCAAGGAAAGAGGAAGAAAACAGGTAAACAAAAGGCAAAACATATGCAAAACACATAACAACCTAGAATTATCGCCATGCAGCTTGTATGCCTCTGCCACACAGTCAAGTTGCAGTGTCTCTCCATACTCATATAAAGTACAGACGGGTGACAAATGAAAGGATAAACCAACGTGTCTCAGTATGCAGTCGGGCCACCATGAGCCTCCAGAACAGCTTCTATTAGAGAGATGAACACTTCTCTAAGTCAGCAGAAGAGATGAACGGTCTTATCTTAGTTAGCTGTCTCAGCTAGACAAAACAGGACTGCACTCATTTCATCACCTGAGCATCAAAAGACAGCTCTGAGTCAAAAATGACACCAAGGTGTTGTGGAAATTATATTCCTGGTGAGGGGCTGAGCAAATAATTGAGTTACAACAAACCGTTGTCTTTGAAGAATTTATTTAACAAAAGAGAATAAGCAGAGAAGTACTACAACACAAATCAGCTGGACCAGAGGTTCTGTCTCCTAAGACAGTCACTAATGTCTGGCCGCGAGCAAAGGGATGCATAATCATTTGCACAGTCTAGGTCTCTATGTTTTGGCCTTGAATGAACATTCCAGGAGAGGAGAGTAACAACAAGAGAGGGAAAGCACCAAAACAATCTCATAGCTCTGACCTAAACCCTAGTAAATGTGGACAGACTAACATAAGAAGTATAGGGGAGGAAAGGTTAAGGATAAAACACAATACATAATAATAATAGTAAAAGAACATACATAAAAGATTAAATGTAAGAGGACACAATTTTCTGCCATAACACAAGGTTGCAAGCTTCTTTATGAAAGTTATCCGAGAAGACATCCAGGCTGTTGTTGAGGTTATTGAGGTAGCTAGTGCTGGTTCCTATGGGGGTAAATACAATGATTTCTGATTTTGTGTCGTTTAACTGAAAGAAGTTATTAGACATCCAGGCTTCTATCTCAGCGAGGCAAGAGAGAATACCAGAGACATTGAAAGAACCAGGCCTTAACGGGACATACAACTGGGTGTCATCTGCATACAAATGGAAATCAATATTATGAGTCTGAATGATTTTCATGTATATGGTGAATAACAGTGGCCCCAAGATCAACCCCACAAAATAGAGGAGCATGAGAAGAGGAGGCTTCTTCATGGATCACAGAAAATGATCTATTTGACAGATAGGAGACAAACCAATCCAGGGCCACATCATTGATGCCAGCGTAGTTTTCAGACGACTAATTAAAACATCATGGTCCACAGTGTCAAAAGCTCAGCTGAGGTCAAGAAGAATTAAAACAGAGCACATGCCTGAATCAGCTGCAAGCAGCAAATCATTAGTGACCTTAATTAGAGCAGAGTAGGGAGCGGAAACCTGATTGAAATTTTTCAAAAATGTCATTATTGTTCATAAAGGAGATTTACTGAGTTGAAACGATTTTTTTCTAAAATATTAGATAAAAATGGCAGCTTGGAAATGGGTCTAAAATTAAAATGGGTCTTAAAACAGAGGCATCTAAAGAGGGTTTTTTTAAAAGTGGATCAACAGAGGCAAGAAAGAAAAATGCCAACTGACAATGAGCTGTTTATGATGTCTAAAATGTCTGGGCCAACCGTCTGAAATACAGCATTTAAGAACCAAGTTGGAATGCAGTCTGAAGGGCAGATGGTACCTGCGTTCCAGGGTTGACAGAGAGATTTCCTTAAAGTTAGTTAATGAAGTGTGTGGGCATGTGTCCGCTCCAACCTCCCTGAGGTTATTGTTAAAATGCTGCCGAATCTCCATGATTTTGTTAAAAAAGCGATTAAGAAATTCTTCACATTTTTCTGGAAAAGATTCACCTGGCTGAATGGGTGCAGGACTAGTTACTGAATATATAGTTTTAAAAAGGATTCTGGAGTTATGACCTTGACTAGCAATCAGATTCGGGAAATATGTGTTCCTTGCCTCTTTGACAGCAATCTCATAGGAGTACACAAGACCTTGAATGAAAGTTTATTCATATCATTTGTACTTAAGGAGATGGTGGTGGAGAGCATTTTATAACACATTGCTCCAAAAAGGTGTGAAACTGGGTTGAGATCTGGTGAATGTAAAGGCCGTGGCATTTTATTCAAATCATTTTCAAACTCACCAACTCACTGAGCCCTGGTGCATTGAAGCATCTGCATTTCATAAGTTTATCCACTCTTTTATTCAGGGATTTCCTTTAATTTGTTTCCCGTGTGTATGTATTGAATACTTGGAAGGATTTACAAAAAAGGTATAAAGTATATTTTTGGCTAAATAGAAACTATCACTATGTTGATAATACATGTATGATTCCAGTGAATATACATTGTTGAACTGATTATCATGGATGTATTGGCTAACCGGACATATGTACTTCATTACTATGTAAAGATGGATTCTATTGCGTATAGTGTGCTGAAATGTGGTGCTTTTGTTGTTGCAGTTTTAGATGCAAAGCTTCTTTCTTCTAAGATTTTCAAAATGTGATAGACCACTAACATGAGGAGAAAAAATCCTAGATTTAACCGTTTTGCTCTTATAGTGTGTGGTGTGCCATGATGTGACAAAGACAGCACACCACACACAAACAGATTTTCAACCCGAGTCTAGACTGTGAACACAGGAGATCTCGCAAAATCTCGTGAGACTTCAGAATAAGCATGGCGGACTATCTGCAGGAAGAAATTGCGACGTTGAACAAACATTTGTGCTGTTGCCACAAATCTACAAGCTGATCCTCCATCTCTGCTGTCCACATTAATTTCACCTTGTGCTGTGCCATGTATGTGTTTCTTATCCTTCCGTCTTCAATCATCTCGCTTTCTGATTGGATATTGTTCCGTTTCACATGATAATCTCCAGAACGTGCGCGCGTTTGTCCTCGGGGATCCCCCCATACATCAGGATTCGCGATCTGGACGCCTCCGACGTTCTTCCGATCAGGTTCGGACACTCTTAACACACCTCACACCAAGGGAGAATCTGATAAGATAATCTGTAGAACCATCAAGATAATCGGGACATAGCTAGGATTGTCGGAAGGGGGGAAATTGGCCCAAAATCAGCCCAATTATCTTTTTGTGTGTACCCAGCATAACTCACAGGATCACAATGAGCTAGGTGTTGTTTACAGTCTCGCAATTCCTGTGATGCTCTAATTCAAGGCAGGAAGTTAAAGGCACAATCGATGACATGGAGGAAAGCCCATACTGTAGCCCACTAGTTATTGTTTACTCATTGTGTTGCCCTGTCCCATGTGTGCAAAATCTGGAATCACCCATTTAATTCTTGAATTATGGCTAAAAACCTATTATGATGTCACAATAAGCTTTCACCAACGGTGAAATATGTTCACAAACTCCACTACTGTTCCTGAGTTATGGTGTTACAATAATAATGGCCAGAAATGTCATCATTGTCATCATCTTGGGTTACTGTCAAAAACATGCCCACTGGCACAGGGGCATAACAAACAAGCATAAAATTTAGATTATAGGAGCATAACATTTTCACTCACCTTTCCAGTGTCTGTAGAAGGGAAGCCAGTGAGGGATCATGTTGGCTCAGCATGGAAAAGACAAGGGAAGGCAAATGTATTTGTATTGCACCTTTTAACAAAAAGGCAATTCAAAGTGCTGTACATAAGTCATTGAGTAATAAGTCTAGTTATAAAAGAAACCCTAGACAATATGAAGACACATAATCTAGACAAACTTTATGAAATGTTTCTTTGATAACAGTGCCATGCATGTGAATAAGTGCCTTCCCAAGAGCTGCACACAGTGTAGTCCCATGACAGGTTGTACATAGAGTAATATAAACATGTCACTCTTTATTGCAAGTAGGAGTGTTCACATGTCACCCTATGCAACAATATGGCTCTATCATGTGTACAGAACTTTTTGCATGTGTGCAGGAGTTTGGTGGCATGAAACCAAGTTAGCAGGACAACAGTATGAAATTTTATCCTCAAATGCAGGCCATTATACTGTACACACACTTTGACTTCACAGGGGTGTTTGTCTGTGTCCTCTTTTGATCACTTGTTGATAACCTGCTTTTAGTTCCATCATTAATTCACTAGATGGAGAGTCACAGGATCTACAAGGGGAAAATAAATCAGTGGATATTAGCACATCGTTCAGTGCTGTAGGAGGATGTGTGCTGCCTCGTGGGTTACACTTCTTTTGACATCTACCTAGTATTCATCGATTTGTCTGCAAACATAACAGACAAAAAGGGAAAGCAGTGAGAATTGAGATTTCTCTGAATCCACAGTCAGACATACAGGGTTTCTTGCATCTCTCACCTTATTTTCATGATGTACTTGTTAGTTTCAGCCAAATCTTTTACATCTGCCTATGGGTTAGTTAAACAACTGAGCTAAAGTAAAAGTAAAGTAAAAGCAGTGCTATTTTACTTAGGAACAAACAACTATGTGCACTATGCAGGGGCGTTCCCAGGCTCCTGAAACATTGGGGGCTTATCCCAGTCCAGAACACTTTCAAAGACAGCACAGCAACTCTATCAACTCTCATTTTCTGTTGCTCCCTTGTTATGCCATTTGTCAAACTGAAAGTTGTCATTAACACCTTCCTTTTCACTCTTTTTTTTTTTTTTATAAATCATTGAGCTACATTTTAATGATTAAATATCATGGGCCATTTACATACATTTATTATGATTATAATTAACATTAATATTAATGGGAGAGGAGGGGGGGTCGGGGGGTCCTCCCCCTGAAGAGTTTGTACTTGAAACACTTAATTTCTTGCCTTCTGGTAAATTGTTCTGTACCAATTTATTGAGGAAATGTATTTATTTATATAAAGGGAATCACAAAATTCAGGTGACAGATGACAATATAAAATATAATATTTATAATATATAAAAATATAGTGTAATATAATGCAGTAAGGCTCTCAAGCATTCTGTCAACTGTAGATATAACTTTTCTCATTCTCATTTCATCCCTGCTGAGTCAGGCACACAGCAGGCATCACTGAATTAAAGTCTTTAAATGTGCATGTGGTACCTGTTAATCTCAATAATATATGTATTCATTTAAATTCAGTTATAAACTCGAGGACTTTAATAGCTCTTGTGTTTCAGCAGGTTTTACTCATGTTTAAAACTTTCTGCACATTCAGAATCTCTCCCACATACCTGTGTTCTCTGACATTTGCAGAATGATATTTTGAAGCCAAAACTCATAATATTACGAGAATAAAATTACAATCTTGTGAGAATGGAGTCATAATATTTCAACAAAATCTACCTGCCCCCCTGCTGTGCATTAACCTTCGTTATTGCTCTGCTGATATGGTAGTAGGCTACCCCTTTTAAACTGTCTGACAGACACGGAGCCCGTCTGGGACTGTACTGCGCTGCTCTTCATCAGAGGTAGAAAACCAAAACTGAAAACACTTGTGCTCAGACATAAATCTCACCACAAATCCACACAAACGTTAACTTCAGCAGTTGATAAAGTGCAGCTCACAGAATCTTCAGAGGGAATTAAGGCATGCTGGGTAACAGGGGGGGGATCACGTCACATGAACCTCAAACAAAATGTAGCAGTATTAGGTCAGGCAGGTCCAAGACCCAAGGCCCAAGAAAAGTGACCTGGCAACGCTGATAGCATTCTGTATCAAATTAAATATAATCTCTCTAATAAAGAAAGAAATCTGTGTGTGTTTATGTGTGTGTGTCTGTTTGTATTTCGATTATGCCAGGAATTGTTTATAGATTTTATGGTGTTAAAATATCTAAGGTGATATCTGTACTTTATTTCCTTTATTTGAAGATGATTTTATGTGTTGTAAAATGAGTAAAATGGCTTAAAAGTCTGAATGGTCGGTCTGCTGTAGCAGGTAGCAGCACTGTGGTTTACCCTTAGGGACCATGATCAAGAGCACACGTGCTGCTGTTTTCCCTCAATAACTGCGGAGATTTCAGTGAGGAAACACCACGTCTCTCTGTCTCGCAGTTTTTCCAGTATTTCAGGTTGGTAATGTGTTATTACATCACTGTAGTTTGTTAGCTAATGCTGAGAGATAAGCTGAGTTACAGTACAAGAGTAGAATGAGCAGGTCTTGGAGATATGGTTTCACATGAGGCCCGCCAAAATAACAAAAGTGGTGCAGTACACCTGTTTCTCTGTTAATGAGCATGTTAGTGTAAGATGCTAGCTTGGGCCACACGTCTCCACTATTTGGGGTTAGAGTAATATACTGGCTGGCTACATAACGATGTGGCATGTTGGAATATTTTGAAATGGTGTTATTTTTGATACTATTGAAAATGCTTTAATTGTACACGTTTCGTGATGAATACTGTTATACTGTTATCCTATTTCATGCCGTCAGTTTATGAGTGACAGATTGTATGTTGCACTGCAGTAATAGCCAAAGGTATTTGGGGGGTGGTGCATAGGTAAGATGCTTGCCTTTGGCGTGGGACACCGGAGTTCAATTCCCACTGTGACACATCAACCATTGTGTCCCTGAGACACTTAACTCCTAGTTGCTCCAGAGGCGTGTGAACTGTATGTATGTAAATGTATAGCAATTGTAAGTTGCTTTGGATAAAAGTTTCAGATAAATGTAAAATGTATTTGGACAGATGAATATATGTATGGAAATGGAGGATGTAAAATGTATATGTTTTTTGGTTTGGAGTTTTATTGCATGTTATTTGTTAAAAACATGAAAATGTGTCTAGGAAGACAAGACCTGTACAGGACTGATAAATGCTGGTAAATTGAAACAAAGACAATTCTGATGGTATAAAGGAAATGTAAATTAATAAATAACTGCAGAGACTTCAGCGAGGGAACACCACATCTCTCACTATTTTTCTTGTATTTCGGGACACATATAGCTGCTTATGGGTGCTGCAACCCGGTACCCGTAACGCACGCAACATGTTCAGAATTAATACGTATTGTAGAGAACAGCACTAAGCGGAGCTCTGCAGCAGCGACTGTAGGGAGCGCTCGCGGGGCACAGCGGAGCTGCTCACACGGGGCGGGGATTATGCTCCTCAGCTCCGCAGCAGCGAGAGCGGGGTATACTCTCAGGGATGGGGCTTATAAGCTCAGATGTGGTAATGAATTGTTGAAACAGAGTTATCATCACCATGCAGATTTGATATATTTTCAAAACGAATGTGTTGAAACAGAATTGTAAGAGTTAAATTTTTTATGTTTAGTTCTAAGGAAGCACTGAATATCCAGCAGTATCTCCACCAACGTCGTGTTGTTTCAGTGTTATGAAGGCTTTAGGTCAGGGGTCGGCAAATACGTGCTCAGTAGTTCACAGGCCCTTCATCGGAGGGTTGTGTGTTTGGTCCCCCCTTGTGTAAATACATTTATTTCCCCTCTTCAACAAATTAATTATGAAGAAACTGTTTCACATGCTCACACTAAAGCATGTTCTGGAGTGTGTACGTCTAGGCAATTGATCCACACTATCAACCTACAGACGCTTATTTTCTTTTTATCATCTCCAGGCAGGGAAAACACAACGGCGAAAGCCAGCAGGGAAAAGCACCAGCAGCAAGTTCCAGCCCAGTAGCAAACGTGCTGCCCAAAGCAACTTATAAGTACTGTATGTCAGGGGTCGCACGCCTCTGGAGCAACTAGGGAATGTCTTTCACCTGGATAAATTGGTGAATGTCTCACGCATGTGTCTTATCCACTGTGCAATCAACACCCCACTTAAACATCACAGTGTAACATCAGTCAATTAATTTTCAGGGATATCAATCTGTGCGGTAAGGAAGCATAAGCAATTGACCCGTTGCTAAGCTACGCCCCCCTTAGTTACTGTTGCTAAGTCCAACAATCTGTCTGACCTAACACAGAGCAGCAACTGTCTATAACTGCACTCTCTGGAGAAATAATGTCTAATTTTTGGAAAAACGAAAAAGTGATCTCAGAATGGAGACAGAAAGGTTTGCATTATACATTTGAAGGTTGTATTCAGGCTGTCAGACTGACGTGAATAAAATAATGATAGAAGCTAAGCCACCTGATCACAGAGTAAAAGTGCACCACTGAATCACCTGATGTTTGAGACAAAGGACAACGATATTAAGGATTAACACAGTTCCTGTCCAGCTGGGTAGGTCTCTATTCACTATTACAATCATTAAAAAGCAAAAAAGTAGGGCTTTTACATTCAGTAGTAAGTTAGGTAGCATTAGCTAACTAACATTACATTAGAAACAATCCACAGCCTACATTTTTCTTGATTTGTTTTAGATTGAGGAACGGGAATAAATAGTACTTCTCCTTTCAACCTCTCCGGTTAGCGAATGTAACTATTACAGGTGGCCCGAGAACAGCATTTGACCAGATCTTAGAAAAATACAGCAAAAAAAAAAGCTAGAAAATTACTCCTTACTAGTCAATGGAGCAACCGTAGTTAGAGCAGGTCCTACAGTATACTGCGCTGTGATTGGCCAGCTCTTTATTATCATAGTTAAGTAGACAACAAGCTACAAGTACATTTTCACATAAATGAGTCTTCCTAGGAGCAGCACAAATGACATTGGTCTCTACGTGCAGCCGGCTGTGAGAGGAGTGCGCAGGGACCGTCTACAAAGTGCAACACTGAAAACACATACTGCAGAGACATTCAATAACTTCACACTTAGACAATGTAGTGCCCCCAAAATCACCTTACACATTAATGATATACTGCTTAGTTTAGGGGAAGAAAGTCTTTTGCACACCTAATATTAGGTAGGCCTATTTTTAATATTCAATAACTACACTGTTAAAGGCTGTAGTGTCTCAAAAATCACCCCACAAATCATTGATATCCTGCTTGTGATACTACTTGGTTTGTAGAAATATTGTTTTGCATAATTTTGAAGAATTTTAATATTCATTAACGTCACTGTTCTAAGCTGTAGTGTCTCCAAAATCACCCCACACATCAGTGATCTCCTTCTTGTGATACTACAACACTTAGTTCGTAGAAATATAGCTTTGCATAATTATGTGGAATTTTAATATTCAGTAATATACAATAACTTCACTGCTACTGCTAAGGGGTGGTGATAGAGCAGTGGTTAAGACACATGCCTTTGATGTGAGAGACCTTGGTTCAAATCCACTGTGAGACACTGATGTGTCCCTGAGCAAGACTCTTAACCCCTAGTTGCTCCAGAGGCGTGCGACCTCTGATATATATATATAGCAAGTCGCTTTGGATAAAAGTGTCAGCTAAATGAATAAATGTAATGTTATAAGCAGTAGTGTCTCCAAAATCACTTCAATCATAAGTGGTCTTCTATTGATGATACTACAGCACTTAGTTTGAAAAAATGTGCTTTGAGCTTCACTGTTATTCAGATACCCAGCTAGACATTTTACTTTCCTAGAACATTTTGATAACTTTCCTGCTGGTTTCAATGACATTGCCTTATAATGTTCCCAGATTGTTCCCAAATGGACACGATGTGAAGTTCTTTAAAGTGTTGGGGGACGTTATTTGGCAGCCCTTAAGTGGAAGTTGTCTGTCTGCCTGATGGGTGGCACCCGTTCTCAAAATGAGACCATTGATTATTGGGGTGATTTTGGAGACACTACAGCTTATTACAGTAAATGTACTGAAAATAAATATTCCCCAAAATTATGCAAACCTATATTTCTATGAACTAAGTGTTGTAGTATCAGAAGCATTAGATCACTGACATGTAGGGTGATTTTGGAGACAATACAGCGTATAACAGTAAAGTTATTGAAGATAGAAATTCTCCAAAATTATACAAAACTACATTTCTGTGTCTAAGTGTTGAAGTATCACAAACAAGATATCAATGATTTTGTGGGGTGACTTTTGAGACACTAAAACTCTTAAAAGTGAAGTTATCGAAGAGACAATTTTTCCAAAATTATTTGAAACAATATTTCTACAAACTAAGTGTTGTAGAATCATCAACATGAGATCACTGATGCCTGGGATAATTTTTGAGACACTACAGCCTTTAACAGTGTAGTTATCGAAGGGACAGGGCCATGGGCATCAACCCAGCAGCAGGACCAGTATCTGCTCCTTTGTGTGAGGAGGAACAGGAGGAGCACTGCCGGAGCCCTACAAAATGACCTTCAGAGTGCTGCTGGTTTGCATGTTTCTGACCAAACTGTCAGAAACAGACTGTGCTCACAGCACTGTGCAGCTCAATTGGCATTCTCCAAAGAACAGTATTGGCAGGTCCACTATTATTATAACCCATTCTCTTCACAGATGAGGGCAGGTTCACACTGAGCACATGTGACAGACAAGAAAGAGTCTGGAGACGCAGTGGTGAACATTATGCTGCCTGCATGACTGGTTCGGCGGTGGGTCAGTGTTGGTCCGGAGAGGCATATCCTTGGAGGGTCGCACAGACCTCCACGTGCTAGCCAACGGTACCCTGACCGGGATGAAATCCTCAAAACCATTGTCAGACCTTACGCTGGTGCAGTGGGCCCTGGGTTCCTCCTGGTGCAGGACAGTGCCAGGCCTCATTGGCCAGTGTGTATAGGCAGCTCCTGGGTGATGGAAGCATTAATTCCATTGACTGGCCCTTACATTCCCCAGACCTAAATCCAATTGAGAACCTCTGGGACACTATGTATCAGTGCATCTGACGCCACCAAGTACAGCCGCAGACTGTGCAGGAGCTCACTGAGGACCTGATCCAGGTCTAGGAGGAGATCCCACAGGACACCATCCGCTGTCTCATCAGGAGCATGGGCTGACGTTGTCTGGAGTGCATACAGGCGAGTGTGGGCCAGACACACCACTGAGCCACAATATGAGGGAAGTTGGATGAGCAAGTTGTATCAGCCTGTGATTTAAATTTAGATTTTCAGTGTGATTTTGAATCCAGCCCTCAATTGGTTGGTGATTTTAGTATCTACTGACCGTCGTTACATAATTTTGTTCTCAACGAATTATACAGTGCACAGTGAAGATTTTGAACTTTGAGCTACTTTGTTCATCGAGATCTGATGTGTGATTTAAGTGTTCCATTAATTTTTTTTCAGCAGTGTAGTGTCTGTAAGCCTGTGCTCCTTTTTGACATTCAGTGGGCTTAGTGTATGCTATGTACTACTTAGCAAGTCAACTAGCTCGAGTAGTCTAAATAAAACAAACTGCAAAGGTTGTCCTCTGACTCCATTACAGCACATCCTTGATACCAACCTCTGCTCTCATTTCCACTATTAGACATTAACAGTAATTTCTTAGTTTTGCAATTAGCCTACCTGGATTTTGGTACAAACATAGTAATATCCTGTCATATGTGTTGTTGACTGACAAGAAACTAAGAAACATTAGTGTTTTGTATTACAAATGGTACTATTTGTAGATCCACTGGGTATTATTTACATTACTAATGCAGGATAGGACAGGATCATTACAAAGAGAACAGAGGAGGACTTAGCCTGTTAGTCAGTCTTCAATTAAGAGTAAGATTTATGTTGTCTGGTGTTATGGTAGCATAGAAATATGTTTTTTCTTCATTTTAGCTTGCTCCAATTAACTTTTGTTTGGCTGTTCTGCTTTAAATGAACAGTTTTCCCACCTATATTGTTATTTCTGGCTACCTGCTCCTATGCCCCCCTCCCACACATGCTGGTGACCGGCCAAGTCCGCGTTCCAGTGGTTTAGACTGTTACAGCTGTGGTTGAAATCTTTATATTGTGAGCAGCAGAAAGATAATGGAACTGTGGGAGGGAGTGCGAGTGACAGCTACTGTTACCAAGATACTCTGAAGCTGAACGCTGTTGTGGAATTGAGATGATTTCAGTCTGCAGTAATGGTCCTCATTCTGTGTGCCTGTTATTCTCTGTTTCACACTACTCGCTCGCTCGTTCCTTCAGTCTCTGTCATCTCTGACTCCGATGCCGGCGCCGCTCATTAGCCTGCTATTAGAGGACAAAGGCGGACCTGGGCATCATGCATGATATGCGACCGTTGCCATGGTTACTGTGAGCACATCATTGTTATTATCAATGAAAATGGCAACCTGTAGATGCCGCTAGCCCCCTGCTGGGTGTGCAGAGGCATTAAAATGCATTATTCTGATTATAAACAGCCATAATTGTGATTGCTTTGGTTGGCCTTTTGGTCCTTCAGGGTCCCCCGCTTTACCCGTTTGTGTTTACCTCTCTCATATTGAGATTGCATTTGTCCCACTAATTTACAATGCAGCAATAAAAAATTTGTCTCCCTTTTTTCATTTGCTCTCTTTCTTCTCTCGCTAAGTTGGCAGTCAATATACTGGCAGTGGTTTAATTTTCTCCGTAGCTGGTTTTTTTTTTTCCTCCCTCTCTTGCAGTAGAGGTATTGCAGACAGTTTTGAGATATATTAGTGAAAGCTGGCTTCCGTTTGACAGTTTGACAGCTTAGATTTTCATGAGCCAATAAAGAGCAAGTCATTGTGCCCGGAATAACTGCTGTGAGAATATTGTTCTTCCCGGGCAGATAACAATGCCATTCATACAGCGGACCCATGACTCGATAACATTTATATTGATTGCTCTCACTTAGCTGACAATTGCCCAAGCACCCACATATAGACAAATCATGCTCATGTTGATGCTGTGTCACAGTGGAAATATAGTATACTCTCCATGAGCAGTGCTTTAAAAACATGTCTAGGCCGTTTCAGGTGCCAATCCTTTGGTATTGCTCGTCCCTTGTTGTGATTTCTACTGATGAATCCCATTGAATTCATGTCTGGGAGCGGGCATGTGAACTCAGAAAAAATTGGCCGTTTTGAAAACATTTTCCTGCAGTTGCTCTGGAAGCAGCCAGTGAGCCAGAGTCATTTGTTCCAATTCACTATGTGGACTCAATCAAGACAGGGAGAGCAAGGAAAAAATAACGATGGCAAAGAGTCCAGTGAGTCTCTGCGTTCTCTCTCCGTTCCCTCATTTAGCAGGAAACATACATTCTGAAAACTGACACTAAATCTACAAGGACCATGTGTCCTTTTTTATGTACTGAGGATCCACACAGTTCCTTCTGATGTGGAAAATACACTGTGTTTTCATGTGTCCAGTAAAAGGCTGCTACAACACAAGGGCTTTGATTGTTGTAATTGTGGCTGGCTGTGACAATTAACATCTGGACACAGCAGAGAAAAACACCACATGGAGGCACAGATTTATGCTTTCATGGCATATTCTCAGACTGCCTCAGTCCTCTTATCCTCAAAACCAAGCTGCGATGTCACATGTTGGGCCATCTTTTGCTTATTGTGTAAAAAATGTATTCTCTCTATATCATGTTCTACACTGTACACTATTGCTTAAGTATGCTTTATGATATCTCTTCAATATAGTTCAAGTTCATAATGCAGATTTATATGAGGCTTCGCAGATAGATTTCACATTACTCCTACACAAACTACCGTCAAGTTCCAAATTATCTTTATTTTAACAACCTACCATACCCTTTAAATTAACGATGAAAGTAAAAATCCCCTCAACTCCAGCAATATCTTTGCATCACATCTCTTTTTCCACCACCCCCCCCCTTTCAACTCTTCCGCCCAGTTGGACAGACGTGCATCATAGTTTGAAAACCTTTGATTTACAGTAAGAGTAACAGTGAGAGTTGCCAGTTAGGTCCTAGATGACAGTGGTAAAGGGACAGAGGCTGTTTTATTTGCATTTACAACAGACAGACATGTAGTACATTTACAATCACTTAAACCAGGGATTAGAGAAACCTGATTTCCCCAGCAAGAGTTTTCCTGGAGAACGGCAATTACCGGTAACAGGGTTTGCATTGGCTTTTTACGTGTACACATGTGTAATGGTATGCATCCTTTTATTTGAAATATTTCCATCAAAAGTCTCAATTTACACCACTGTCGTTTCCTCTCGCGGCTGCACTATTCCCCGGACAAACATAAACAAAAAAAGAAAGAAACAAAAACACGAATAAACAGCATACTGTAGAGTCACTACAGTTAGTATGAGTAAGTAATGTTAAAATTAGGTAGGTAGGGAAGTCATCTGATGACTGACCTGCTGCATGCATATGTGAATTTTCAGGTTACCACAGTGGATGCAAACACGATTCTCAGATAACCTGCATAAAGTGATATCTTTGAGTGACGTGGTTTCTTGGGCATGCAATTACCAACAAGTTCATTTGGTAGCCTCGATGAACTAAACCTTACCTAAAGCAGTAACTACTAAATAATACAGAGTAGGGTCGTTTTAGTTACCTGTTAGATGTTATCGCGATGGACTGGCGACCTGTCCAGGGTGTACCCCGCCTTTCGCACGATGTCAGCTGGGACTGCCCTGTACGCAGGATAAGCGGTTGACGATGGATGGATGGATGTTAGATGTTATCTCCAAATGTGCTATTGCTATTACATTATATTGTGTAGTTTCTTCCTCACTGGTGCAAATGACAATGTGTTAATTGCTAGTGGTGATATGTTTGATTTTAACTTAAAAATCATCATTGTAGAAACTGTAGGTTGAAATTCTCATTTCTGACTGTTCCTGCTCTGCACGTATATGTGATTACTGACGTGATCACTTGAAAGCGGGTCTTAAAGGTTACTCCTACACTTCACTGAAAGTAGAAATGACTTGGAGAAAAGTCTAACTTAGATTTATTCTCCCAGACTTCACAATGTGCAGCTGCTTTCAAATCTTCAAGCTTTGATTCTGCAGATTTGCAATCTATACATAAACCTTTGCTTACGGTAGGTGTTCGCACATGCATCCGTCACTCACAACATGAAAAGAGTCCTCACATAAAAGGATTAGGCTTTCGCTTAGGACCAGCTTTTGAGATTTTTGTGCCATTTTCTCCCTCTGTGCTCGGCTTCACCCGCCGGTGAACCGTCTGGGCTTGGGCTGATCCGAACCGAACAACACTGTCACTCACCTCTGTGGTGTAAAGACGCATACTTGTACACACACGTGCACAAATACACAGCTGCTATTAGCATAGACATTTCTGTGAAGGTGCTGCATATGAATGGACTCACTGCTGTTTGCCCCCAGTCATGAGTGTATGAGATTACACAAAGGGAAGACCCATCATCTATCCATTTACCTCAACTGCAGAGAGACCTTTATACGAAATAGGTTTATATTAGTGATGGGCCTTCACTCATAATTTTCCCTGTTTTTTTAAGTATATTTTATCATATATTAAAAAGATGCTCTAAGATTCTCTCCCTTTCTAATGTGATGCCATTTTACACCCAACACTTACATGTTTACATGTTTATCTTGAAGTTAAGCACTAATTCCATCAGTATGACTACAGTCATGTTTACTCACCACTCTGCTGCTGAATTCAGATCTTTTTAACAGAAATACTGTTTTTGTTTGCAGTGTCTTCTACTTTGCCATTTTTTTCGTTTGTGTTAAGCTAATGTCAATGGAACTCAGCGCTTCCTGCAAAGATGCTTCACACCTTCCATCAGCTCGAAGTATGCATGATTAGATCAGGTCTGAACGAGACACAAAAGACTCAAGAACAGTCAGACTTGGCTTAGAGTTCAGTATAATTAGACCAGGTATAAAATCAACCCGAACAGACCCAAACAAAGAAAGAACAACTGGCTGTTTGCTGCCCTTTATCTGAGATGGAAAGTTAACCATGCAGGCATTTTTCAAGTCTTTTCTCACTGTTGTTTGGCTTTTCAAAGCCTGGTTTCCAGTGCAGGATGGGCTCATTGTTGCCTCTTGTGGCAGAACCGTGAAGACATCCAGGCATGCATCACCCCTTAGGTAGGTTTTAAATGTGAGGCATCTTCATGATGTGTTAAATTATATTTAACACAGACTAAAAAACCCCCCCAGCAGAGTAGAAGTGATTGGAATTTGCTAGTAACCAGAAGAGCCGTAGATTGGTGAGTATGACATGACCCTATTGATGGAATTAGTGCTGTGGAACATTGTGCTTCATTTTACATATAAGCTATTATAGTAGGACAAAAGATGGGCTCCCACACCAAGCATCAACCATCATAACAACCTTGAAATAAATCAAAGTGGCAGGGAGGCAGTGCATCTCTCTGTCTGCCTCGGGCCTGTACATAGTTAACAGTACGTTCAGATGGGACTCTTTAGGGAGATTCACATACTCCCCTGCTCTTGAGTCCAGTGTAGTAGATGTACTGTGCGATTCCTGACACAGACCCCTCCACTGTCAGTGCATTCAGTATCAGACAGCAATCCCTCCTTTCAAACCACAACCAAATAAATGTGTTCTTTAAATTCCAACTGAC
The DNA here is from genome assembly GCF_021292245.1 of Micropterus dolomieu. NCBI lineage: Eukaryota > Metazoa > Chordata > Actinopteri > Centrarchiformes > Centrarchidae > Micropterus > Micropterus dolomieu. The sequence goes on from NC_060153.1 coordinate 29,571,459, forward strand.
AGACACAAGATACAAGAAGGGAACCCACACAGCTACATGAAATCAGAAACAAATATAAACTGTCACTTGTTTTTTAAATGTTTTTTTGGTGTTTGTGCTGTTGTTTTTTTAGTGAGCTTTCCTCTTGTGTTCCCTGCCACTGTAGTGTGAGTTTGTCTACCACCAGTCATGTAAATGCTCTGTATTTTGTATAGCGACCACTCAAAGTGCTTTTACACTACATAACATTCACCCATTCATACACTGAGCCTAAGTGCTCAAACCATACACTGTCTATAAAAGGCTCAAACGGAAGCTAACATTCACACACCGATGGAACATGCAGCCCGGAGGAGCAGAGGATTAATCCGCAATTAATGGGCAACCCGCTCTATCTCCTGTGCCACTGCCGCCCCGGATTGTTGTGCTGCTTTTACTTCCTTTTGTTTCTAGGTTGACTGTTTGTGCCTGCCCTGATGTGTTTCACCTGTCTTGTTATCTCCACCCCCAGCAATTCAAGTCTCTGCCTCACTCTGTCTAGTTGCCTGTTCATTGTTGTTTCATGTGTTGTTCACACAGTGTACTTTCCAGTGTCTTGTGTTTTCACCAGTGTTTTCCTCATGCCTCTCATGCTCTTTGGCTTTAAGTTTCCTGCTGGATTTTTAGATTACCCTTTGGAGAACTGTGCGTTTGTTTTTCAGACACCTCTACCTCTGTGACCTTTAAGTTCATCTGTTGTTTAATAAAGAGTCACTAGACCTTACCTCTGATTGCCAGTGTCTGCATTTGGGCCCAAACCTTTATACTCCATGTCTGCACCGTGGCAGAATTTAACAATAAATGTACAAGTGGGAAAAAAAACACAATTAGACCCACATGAAACTTGAAGATATTGGGGATGCCTTTGATCAAAATGAATTATGAGAAATGTGGAACAACTTCAACACAAAAGCATCCACAAGAATGACCCATCAAAAATGTTGATTGGTCATCTGTAGAGCACATTTAGAAAATCTGTACAAAGACATACCAATAAATCTAATGAATTCAGATCAATGTATTATAAAAGTAAAACTAAATACGTTATAAGAAACAGTTGAAGATACAGAAACACCCTTGATTTCCTAATTACTTGAGGAAGACTTGATTGCACAGACAAAGTCTTTCTTGTTGCCCGGACAGCATTAATAACGAAATACTCAGATGCAGCACATCAGAGATGCAGAGTGCAGTGTTACAATTTGTGTTACACTCATTATAGTCATCTGGTGCAAAGGGCTCATTTCTCCCATTCACAAGAGCGGGGACAAATCACACTCTATTAAATGCTTTGGCATCTGTGTCAGCTGTTGTATAGGTAAATTATTCTGTAGTAAGCTAAATACAAGAATACTAGATTTTCTCTTGACAAACAAAAAAAAATCAAATTGGCTTCCTCCAAAACACTGTAACACCGACCGAGTTTATCCTTCACACTTTAATTGAAATATATGTACAACAAACAAAATATGTGAGTCATCCAGAACATAGTTATCCAAGAAAGGTTAAATCAAGGGCAACTTGAAGATGTTTCGTCTCTCATCAAAAAGGGTTTCTTCTCTGAAGAGGCCTCATGGATGAGAGGCGAAACATCTTTAAGTTGCCCTAAACTTTCTTTGACAAACAAACGATTGTAATATATTCACTTGTTTTATTGATTTCAAAAAAGCTTTTGAGTATTTGGCATGAAGGGCTCTATTACAGACTTCAAAACTATAAAATGTATGAAAACAAACAGAATTCTTCACCAAGAGAAGTGGTGTCCATGAAATATTTCCAGACCATTTCACGGTGTGGTAGTGAAGTACGGGGTCCAGTCAGTCACCGTAGCTATACCTGCTGGGACAAACATCCAACTGAATCTTGACATGCAGAACTCATTTTACAAGTACACAGAAAGTGAATTGAACTGAGTGATGTGTGTACAGCAGAAATGGGCAGATACCCACTGATAATTAAATTTCAAAAGAGATCAGTCAAATAATTTAATCACCTTAAATTCAGCCCCCTAGACACCCTCTATTCCAAAGCCCTCCAAACTCAAGAGCTGAGCCCAGAAAAGAGTCGGTATGTCGGTGGTCGGTGTTGGTGCTGAAACTAACTGCCCGCTCCCAGACACTGATTATATAAAATACATTGACATACATTTACATTTACTAGCAAAATCATAATTCTTCTGTGTACACGTTTTTATTTCACCCTTGCTTTGGCAATGTAAAAGTCTGTGTTCATTCAATTGAATTAAAAATAGGTTTTGTCAAGGACCAGCTTTTATTTGTTCATGCCCGCCAACGCAAGAAATGTGAAACTCAGCTAATATTTGAATACTTGCTTTTATTTGATCATTTACACAATCTCCTCACTGACAAGCACATATAACATCATGTACACACACTCTTAAAATATCACTGTCTTTATCTCTTGCTCTTGCTTGCGGTGTCTGCCTCACTGCACTCACTGTTCAGTCTACTGTATACATAATTGCTTTGAGTCATTAATAACCTATTAATATTGATGCATGTTATTTAAATGTATGGGTTAACGACTCGGTGGACCTCATTAAGACTTGATGGGGTCAAACTAGGCCTGCAGTCCCACCACAGTGTGCCTGATCACACTTTAAATAGACTGTGGCTTTGATTTAGTGGGCCTGCTGAGATTATGTTTTAATTGTTAGTGATAGTGTGAAAGAGTGAGTCTGGCTTTGTATGCGTGCAGGGGACTGGTCAATTGACCATTCATTAAACCCCTCCTGCAAATTTTAATCTTCCAATCATATGGCAGGCCTATCAAGCTTAGGACATCTCCACATGCTTTAGTGGTGTGCATGAGGAGTAGATAGTTACTCTGTATACAAAGAATTTGGGGGGTCCAGTCTTTTTCCTTGCCTTTCCAAATGTGTAAGGATTAAACTGTGCGTGTAATCTTATAACTTGCTACAATATCTTGTGGTTTAAAAAGTCCTGTACACGAGAAGCACATCCACTGTGTACTATCCCCAATGTCTGGATGGTAACAGAATTCATAGGTACATTTGCAGTTCTGTCTTGCTTTTGCAGGTTTACACTCCAACCAACATTACCCGAGATACTGCGTTAGTTACGGTTGCCAAACACAAACACATTGGTTCGTCCTCATCCTAAAAGCTTTTTCTCTTGTTACATGAAAGTGAAAATTTACTGTTTGAAAATATGAAGAAGTACATTATATAGGCTCCACACTGCAATACAAGAACAATGGTATTTATTTACTTATTTCCATGCCTTGCTCATGGATCATAAACTGGTAAGGATGCTGACTATTTGCCTGGGACATGCAGCTTTAACCTCTGTCTTTAATATGATATCATTTAACCATCTAGTGCATATTTAAGACCCCACCCCCCCCACCCCTAATTTTCATTTTCAAGTTTTCATTTTAAATTGATTCAGCTGAAAATCTGAAAAAGCCAGATGGAGTAAGCTTCTTTAACAAAGTCATGAAGCGAGTTAGCTTATTTAGCAAAGCTAGCTACAGCTAATTAAAACTGCAAGCAACAGTTGTCATTTCAGCAAAATCCCGCTGGCAAGAGATGAGAGGATTGCTTTTGTCTACCTTGTTCTGAAATTAGGGATTTTGAGTTGTGAATCTTCCACTGTTATCAGTGTAATCTTCAGCGATTGTGTTCATTTTCTAACCTCTTTATTTCTGTTAAAGTCCTACATGTTTTCCACTTCGGTCATTCTCTGTATTGTTATCTTCTCTCTGTCCCACCCATCCCCTGTCTCGCTTTCTGTCTCATACTTTTTTACTTTGTCGTTTTTGTTATTCTAGTATCTCTGACCGCTGGCACAGATATGGTAATTGAGGCACAGCAAACCCGGGTTGGAAACAGTCCTGCAGTGCATGTAAGGCAGCAGTATTTCCCATCAGCCCTAGAGTGCCTGTTTTTCCCCCCCGTCTCTGTGTCTGTCCTCGCCTTCTGTTATGCTCACAGTACTACTGCCACCATGTCCAGCAGCCCTGCCTCTCCACTCGCCTCTATCGCCCATCCCACAGAGGGCTTTTCAGGGCTCCCATAAATCATTTCTCCCTCACAGACTAGTTGTGAGTTCGGGCCAGTTCACTTAAATGAATAATTATGCCCCCCCCCCCCCCCCCCCCCCCCCCCCCCCCCCCCCCCCCCCCCCCTCAACACCACCACCACCACCACATCCACCCCTGTCACCTAATTAAGAGCTCAGCCATAAAGAATTATGGTGGCTACATTTGGGAATTTAAAAATGCCCCTTCCAGTCTCCCACTCTTTTTACTTCCTTTTTATTTTTTGAAACTTCTAATTCAGACATCATGAAAACATTGAGATGAATACTGGGTAAAATGAAAAAGTTATTAGCATTGTTCCCTCTTTGTGACGCCTTAGGTGATCTCACAGTGTTCATAGAAATGCCATATTATATGTTTGAAGGGATTTTTTTCAAAATACTGCAGGTGTGCAGTATCTGTAGTTAACGAATAGAAAGCATGCCCATGCCCAGAGGTGTAGACGTTCTGAGCTGAATTCTTTGATAATTTATTACCAAGCTTAATTAAATGTGGACCCCTGGCACTGTTGGCAATGGTTTAGCTAAACAAGTTTGCATGCAGGCAATTGCAATGCTAATATGGGTAAGCACCGTTTAGGCCTCCAGTAAGCCAAAACCGAAGAATCTGTTTTTCTGAAATTAGAAAAGTTGGCTTTTTTATTTGCAATCACTGCTAATTAGAGTAATACCTTATTAATTACTTTGTTAGCCCTTGTGATGTGGTCATATTAGTGATACAATGTCAAATGGAAAACCATGCTTTATATTTACCTACATTCAAATGGTAAGGCTACAGTGATTAACGCATATTCAAGCATTTATCTACCAACTGAGACACACAGACTTTAGATTCTGGTATTACATTGCAATACATTGTAAATAAGTGTCTGTCATAGCCAAAGAAATTATTAAATTAAAAAGCACTTTTAAACTCACAAAGACATTTCTTTTGCTTTTCAGCTCCATTGCTTTATAATGTGGAAGCTAATGCCAGCAAAAGTCATGACACTAATTTTCACAATAATTAAAAAACAAACAGGGGGGAAAGAAACAATTTGTTATCTTGTAAAGTTAGATGAACAGGTTGTACGACTGATTTAATGAACTCTACACTATGTTACAACTTTGTATTGCAGAGACGGATGTAGCATTTCTCAAAACCTTTTTTGAGTCGTCTTTGTTCCTGTTGTATTTTGAAATTATTCTTCCTGCTGTGTTATGTGTCTTATCTGAACTTTAACTTCCTGTTTTTGTGTTTTCCTTGGTTGATTGTTTGCGCCTGTCCTAATGTTTCTCACCTGTGTTCAGTCATCCTACCCTCTGTGATTTGTTGTCTGCTTGTGTCCTTCTGTCTTTGTCAGTTCGTCTCACTCACTCCCTGTGTTTCTTGTCGAGATTCTCTGCTAGTTTCGTGTGCTTTACTGACAGACTTAGAATTTTTGAGGATGTGTATTTTGGTTTTTGTTTTGGACATCCGTGCCTGGATTACATTGTCATTTTCTGTTTGTGGATTCTTGGTCTTACTTCACTAATAAATGCCAAGAACTGAATCTGCTCAGCCTAGGTTTTTTAGGTTTCATTTTGGGTCCAAATCCTTGCTTCTCTGTGTCCACATTATTGCGGATATAACAAAAGAATATTCTTCAAAGTCTGAAAATGTTCATTTTTATTTTTCCTTCACAAATTGTGATACTTATTCTTGTTTTATTTAACCTTTTCTACCATCCCTTTTGACCCTTAGCTTGCAGCCTCACAGGCAGTAGTGAATGTGGAGTGAGAGCACCTTTACAGAGTAAATTCATCTTTCCTGAAACAAAATAGTAGGTGACAACAGAGCTATGGATAACCAGCAGCTGTGCAGACACTGAAAGGCACAATAATGTTTTTTATTGTGAGATCTTCTACACAGATGAAGAATTGAAGTTATGAAATAGCAATACAGCAGCATCCCGCACCATTGAGATCAACCCAGAGCTGCCAGGAGCTGCCAGGTGGAGCCAAATGGCAGCTCTTGTGCTCCTACTGCCCATCAGTGCCAACCGAAACACGTCACTAAGCTGCAGCGAGTTTCACTGTTGCCCTGTTTTGTCAGAATCTGGTACTGATGCCAGCACAGAAAAGGTGCAAGAGAATGCATTGAAACTTGTTCCAAAACTTCCCGAAACTAAAAGAAATGACTGTTACACATACTAACTACTGTATGTTTGTTCATGACAGGATCATCTTTGCACTGATTTCCGGCACATCATATCATCAAAAGCCTATTTAAAGCAACATTGTGTAGACATTTTATCTTAAAATAACAGCTACACAAATAATTTTGACATTTTACATAGACTTGTAATATGGTCTATGATGTCATTACCACTCTGGACCAGGCCGCTGGTTATTGGCGCTATGTACCATTAGAGTCCTGTGCTCGGACAATGTTTCATGACAACAGCATATTGGTTTATGGCACCAACAAGACTCTTCAGTAAGCAAGCAAAAGGAAAAGCTTGAAAAAAGTATAGAATGTGCATGGAAATTCTTTGGATGAAGCTAGTTCAGATTCCCAGTGTGGATATCATGGCAGCAGAGTAACTCTTCAGCAGCTGTTGGCAGTCCAAGGTTGCTTCAATTACAGTACCTGCACTTGTGATCATGGCACAAAAGTTGACCATGTCATGCCCGTAGCCAAAGCCGTGTTCCACTGAAATACAGCAGTGCAAATGTAATGTATGAAGACACATGACAGTATTTGTTTGTGTGGCTCTACATGTGACGCTCAAGCGCTGTGTTCAAACAGGTTTGAGTGGTGGGAGAGTAGCTAAACACAGTAGGTATAAGCCACACCAACAGGTGAAATGTAGATGGGTGAAGAACTGCTGCAGATTCATCCAGACGTTTATGTAGTCCTACATAAAAATCTCATTGCATGTAGACATGTACGTGACTAACTGAGGCATCTAAAACTCCCAATGAGTGCAAGCTGATGTGAAATAAAACAGACAAACATGAAGAAGAGTGCTGTTGATCCTTCTGTATTCCTATATTCTGTATTTTTTTTTCATATGGCCAGGAATACACTGT
>NC_060153.1:29578712-29584698 GCF_021292245.1 Micropterus dolomieu
AAGTTATGAAATAGCAATACAGCAGCATCCCGCACCATTGAGATCAACCCAGAGCTGCCAGGAGCTGCCAGGTGGAGCCAAATGGCAGCTCTTGTGCTCCTACTGCCCATCAGTGCCAACCGAAACACGTCACTAAGCTGCAGCGAGTTTCACTGTTGCCCTGTTTTGTCAGAATCTGGTACTGATGCCAGCACAGAAAAGGTGCAAGAGAATGCATTGAAACTTGTTCCAAAACTTCCCGAAACTAAAAGAAATGACTGTTACACATACTAACTACTGTATGTTTGTTCATGACAGGATCATCTTTGCACTGATTTCCGGCACATCATATCATCAAAAGCCTATTTAAAGCAACATTGTGTAGACATTTTATCTTAAAATAACAGCTACACAAATAATTTTGACATTTTACATAGACTTGTAATATGGTCTATGATGTCATTACCACTCTGGACCAGGCCGCTGGTTATTGGCGCTATGTACCATTAGAGTCCTGTGCTCGGACAATGTTTCATGACAACAGCATATTGGTTTATGGCACCAACAAGACTCTTCAGTAAGCAAGCAAAAGGAAAAGCTTGAAATAAGTATAGAATGTGCATGGAAATTCTTTGGATGAAGCTAGTTCAGATTCCCAGTGTGGATATCATGGCAGCAGAGTAACTCTTCAGCAGCCGTTGGCAGTCCAAGGTTGCTTCAATTACAGTACCTGCACTTGTGATCATGGCACAAAAGTTGTTCCTGGAGCTAAAAGGCTTTAATGGCTCAAATGGTAAATCCTGATGCCCACACATCTCCTGTCATGACACTGATGTAATGACACATATCAACATAGTTTTCATGCACATAGCACAGCGTTGCCCTGGCAAATTGACAATTATGTTTTTTCCCTTGCCTGGTTTGTTGATCAGATTGGGAGGAAGATATGGATGTGGGCATGCCATTACAAATCCTGCAGTACACTGCAATCTAGGCATCCAGTGAGACACAGAATATCATGATCTGCCACCAGTTTGCTAAGACCATGTCATGCCCGTAGCCAAAGCCGTGTTCCACTGAAATACAGCAGTGCAAATGTAATGTATGAAGACACATGACAGTATTTGTTTGTGTGGCTCTACATGTGACGCTCAAGCGCTGTGTTCAAACAGGTTTGAGTGGTGGGAGAGTAGCTAAACACAGTAGGTATAAGCCACACCAACAGGTGAAATGTAGATGGGTGAAGAACTGCTGCAGATTCATCCAGACGTTTATGTAGTCCTACATAAAAATCTCATTGCATGTAGACATGTACATGACTAACTGAGGCATCTAAAACTCCCAATGAGTGCAAGCTTATGTGAAATAAAACAGACAAACATGAAGAAGAGTGCTGTTGATCCTTCTGTATTCCTATATTCTGTATTTTTTTTTCATATGGCCAGGAATACACTGTAAATTGCAGCTGTTAGGTTTGCTAAATAAAGCTACTGACAGTATACATTAGAGGTATTAAGTGTTTTATCTGCTTGTTTCAACTGCACAAAACTACCCATTGTAACAAAACATGCAACGCCACATGTGTATTATTTGTTAATTTGCCAGACCATGAGCAGCAACTTTCTGTCAGTAGGCTGACACTGAACATCGACCATGCATAAAGGAGCTTGTAGGCACAGTGAGACAGTGATATTTTATCTGCCAATACAAATGGCACCAATGGGGTTATAGTTTTAATGGACCACATAGACCACAAGCACTTGGTGGACTACCACATCATTAGGGGTAAAATGTCCCGTAAACGATGACATAATAAAAGGGATTCACAATAGCAGACCATCAACAGTACTGGAATTAATGGGAGACAGTCATTGTTAATTTCCCAACATACAGACATAACAAAATCTGAAGGTGTCTTTATTAATATTTAAATTTTTTAATTGGCATGAAAATAAAAAGACAATGCTTGCCTTTTACTGCTCAGAATGAAATGCTGAATCCAGACTGGTGCAACACATTTAATAACAGGTGTTAATGGGGCAAAACTTATTCATGATATTAGTCGTGAAATTCGTATAATTATGAGGTAAATTCAACGTGCATCAGCTCTCCTTTTGTATGTTCAATAACATTTTCCCTACAAAAATCATATGAAACATATTAAACAACAAATATTATTTACAGTACATACCTTTAAATGCATTTGTTTTCTGTTTTAGGTAGCCTAGCTTGCCTTTTTACATTATAATGAATCTTTTTGCTGGGTGATACAAGAAGGCTAGCTTTCCAACCTAGCTAATTCTACACAGGCTAATACGTCTAACTCTGTAAGCTAACTGCCAGTCTTTTAGCAATGTTTTCTACCCAATCGAAATACACATGACAGTGTCTACAGGTCACAACAAATAACATTTAAACTGCTGGGGTTGGTGTACCTTCAACAAACGTTGTATTGGACTTTATTGACCCCAAATAACCTTAAATGCTAACCGCTATTAATACTAAGGTGACCAGATTTCTGAAACGAAAACTGGGGACATTTTTGGTTTGGTGGTCAGTATGTCATTAAAAAATAAAATGTTATTATATATAAAATAAAAAAGGGGGTCAATTTCGGTTTTATAATCTGTCAAATATAACTCTTCTGAATGAAATCAAGTAATTCTGAGGCAGAATCTACCTTTCAGTCAATAAGTAGAAGCCGCAGTCACTTTTATGACAAGTAGAATACTGCATTAAATGGGTTGTATTGGTCATTTAAAGGTATTTCAACAGGGAAAAAGGACTGGATTGGTTGGTCCACAGCAAGGTAAATAATATAGAGTCATAAGGATAATTGCAAAAGCAATCATGTCTTTATTTTATATATAACTCAACAGTGAGCCATGTTAGCTATAGGCTACATTCTGTTTTCCAAATATAAACAAGGATATTAGACATAGGCCTACCAAACACATAATCCATCGGCTACAACAGGCTTCCATTATTGGCTATAATCACGTAAATGTCATGCCTGGTTACGCTATAAACAATCATTACAAATCCGTTAATAATGTAAATATTGTACATATCCACACTACTTTACATATTTTCCTTTATATTTTATTTTTGTATTTTTTATATTTATATATTTCTTTATATTTTCTACTTCATCTTTCTGTCATTATTCTATTCCTTAATTACAATTAAGGAATTGCAATTGTAACAAAGAATTTCCCTACAGGGATCAATAAGGTATTTCTGATTTGTCTGCTAAATGCTAATGATAATTGCCAATCCTAATCACTAATGCATATTCCAGCCTTGCATGTCAACTTAAATTTCCAAAATAGAAATATGCATTCAGTATTTTCATTTTATGTGTTTCTTAACACTATACTGTCATGTTAATGACAAATGTAATGTAATGTAAGACTATTATAGGCCACATCTGCATGAGATAATTCTGAAACTGTACTGAGCTCTTATCAAAATTGACTGGATTGTCTGTGCTGTTTCTGTGCCTGACTTCCTGTCCGGTTTGATCCGCTCTGTGCAGCTTGACGCAGCTTCCGTGAAAAATAGACTAGCCATATATTCTCTGTGGAGCAGCGTGGAGAGCTTCCTCTGGGAAACTTCTGAAACGTGCTGTGGCGCATCTGGTGGAATCACGTAATAGCTGGAACGCGACGCAGCCGTGCCATGTGGAATCCAACATTGAAAAGATAATGTAGAGCTTGCCAACACTTTTGGCAAAAGACAGGCAAACATCATTGTACCTGTTTGTCTTTGTGCACCTTTTCTTTGACCACCTTATATTTCCTCCTGCAGCGAGAGAAACGACAGAGCAGGTGGGATCCAAGATGAAGCAGTAGGAAAAAGGAGTGAAAGGTTGTCAAATGAGCAGAAGAAGAAATAGGAGTGAAAAGCAGCAGAAAAAAGTGAGATTGCTCTCCTAGGTAAGTGCTTCAGCCCCCTAGGAGATGACTGAACTTGAACTGTGCAGGAGGCTGAGAAGACTGAGTAGGACGGACTGTGCCAAGTAGAGAGAGGGAAAGGTAGAACACGCAGTGCTGTATTTTATATCAGCGGTACAATTACGGTGTGTTATCCGTCTCGGTGTACACATCTTTCTGCTTTGTGTGTATGTGTGCCTTCCTATTTGCGTTTGTTACTGCAGGTGACCTTCATGATCCACAGTTATCAGTGTGGGCTCCTGACATGTGGCAAACTATACTTCATACTCAGGCGAGGGGACACACAAGCAACTTAGGTACAAAACTGAGACAATCAATGAGCCAGAGAATCGGCTGACCTTTCCTTTTCCTTACCTCCCATCATTTGTCTGGCTTCAGATAGAAACTGCGCCATGGAAGATTAAACAGTGATATGTGGCTGTCCCTCATTACGGGCTCTTAAAGAGGAAAATGTGCTGCTAAAGATGTCCGGTTGAGCGGTGCATGTGTGCGTCTCGTCTGTGGCTCCTTCCATGGGAATCTCCACTCTGATCACATTTTAAGAATTAAATTGAAGGCTCACCTCTACAGCCCTGTGTTTCCTGGAGTTTAGTTTCTTGTTTACCCAAATATTGATTTATATCTCCATACCAACATACCAACGTTTTGGCCTGTGGGAAGTGATTGAAAGATTATTTTCTCTTATTTTTGTCCAATTTAATGAACCACCTATGCGGACACACTCACACACATAAACAGACAGTTATACAGACACACTAGCGTCCACAAACAAATGGATACACATGCAGCCCCATTGCTCACTTGATTTAATCATACTCCTATTTCCTTTCAACATTTCACACTCATCAGCTCCTCCCATACACAGATATGGAAATATTTGGGAGGAATTATCCCTTGTTGCTAAGCTCCCAAGTGCTCTGCATCATTTCAAGATTTATTTGCTTGCTTCATTTTCATTTGCAATCAAGTGCTATTCCCAAAATTGTCAGCATGACTCAGAAATTCTCCTATTTCTCCACCCACAGCAGAGCTATACAACATCACAGCTGATACACAGAGGACACATTAGGTTTGGAGAGCGAGTGCATGATGAAAGAGACAACCTGCTGGCGGGAGGAAGTTGGCCCACCTTGGATAATAGTAGCAGATTGAATCTCCATACTTGGTCAGCCTCTCAGCCATCTGCTGGTACCATGGGAGTCTGGTGTATAGACCTCCCATCGGACCAGCCCCAGCCCAGGCCTGGCCTGGACTCTGTTCAGGTGGCTGCTACATATGCTGTCATCTCTGAACTGGTGCCCAATTACACTTCATCTGGTGTGTTTACCGCTTGAAACAAAGCACAGTTTGATTCACAGTTATAGAGCAGTGCATCTATTCAACCGCTGGGGTCGAAGGATGACATTGAAAGTTTGAGCGGCGTTGATTGAAGAGACTCTCTAAGGTGATACATATGAGGCCTGTGAGGGGTCACACATCACTCTACAGCTGTGGGTTGTGACTCTTGAAAGCAAAGCAAAGTCTACTCCCTACACCTTGTCAGTTTCAAGCAGTTCTATTGGGTGAAAGTGATGTCACTATCAGCAAATGCACAGAACACACAGATTTATACAATAATTTATAACAATTTGTAAACACAAAACACGATCTACCAAAATTAGCAAACATGCGAAACAATCTATAAATAGAATATTACCTTCACACGCAGACAAATCATATTGCCTTTTAATGCATTGTTATATAAATTAATTTACACCACAAGATATGACATGCTAGACAAGGCCTACATTGCAAAATAAAAGTTGATGTAATGATCACTATCCGTGTAGAAAATGTCCACAACTAAATTGAAAGTTACACAGGTTGCAAAACATAATACAGAAAAACACAACTTCTGTGTCCTCAGTAGTAGCTACAGCCCTGATTTGTGTTGTACATATGTTGTTTTAGTCATGTTAGCTGTGTAGATACTATAACATTTGGCACAGAAATGTATATTCACCACATGATTATTTTGTTTTTCTTTGATCATTGACTTAACATTTTGACTT
>NC_060153.1:29584718-29631445 GCF_021292245.1 Micropterus dolomieu
TTTACCGCTTGAAACAAAGCACAGTTTGATTCACAGTTATAGAGCAGTGCATCTATTCAACCGCTGGGGTCGAAGGATGACATTGAAAGTTTGAGCGGTGTTGATTGAAGAGACTCTCTAAGGTGATACATATGAGGCCTGTGAGGGGTCACACATCACTCTACAGCTGTGGGTTGTGACTCTTGAAAGCAAAGCAAAGTCTACTCCCTACACCTTGTCAGTTTCAAGCAGTTCTATTGGGTGAAAGTGATGTCACTATCAGCAAATGCACAGAACACACAGATTTATACAATAATTTATAACAATTTGTAAACACAAAACACGATCTACCAAAATTAGCAAACACTACATTTGTGGTGCTTATATTCACACTCTCCAAGTCAAAATGACATTTAGGAACTGATCCGCAAACACAGAATTTATATGCATGTCTTGAAACAGTGGTTTGAAAATACAAGTTAGACGAAAATTGTGAATGTGTGTGCATTTGTAATTTGTAAAACAGAGAAACAGCAAAAAATTCGGAAAATAAATGCGAAACAATCTATAAATAGAATATTACCTTCACACGCAGACAAATCATATTGCCTTTTAATGCATTGTTATATAAATTAATTTACACCACAAGATATGACATGCTAGACAAGGCCTACATTGCAAAATAAAAGTTGATGTAATGATCACTATCCGTGTAGAAAATGTCCACAACTAAATTGAAAGTTACACAGGTTGCAAAACATAATACAGAAAAACACAACTTCTGTGTCCTCAGTAGTAGCTACAGCCCTGATTTGTGTTGTACATATGTTGTTTTAGTCATGTTAGCTGTGTAGATACTATAACATTTGGCACAGAAATGTATATTCACCACATGATTATTTTGTTTTTCTTTGATCATTGACTTAACATTTTGACTTGTCTGCTTGCACCATTCTCTAACAGAAAGACCTATTTCTGTCATGACCTGATGGCCGGTTGATACATTTAGTTCACTATGACTGCAAAGGATCAAACATGAACTTTGGCCCTTGAACTATTTTCTCTTTCACAATTTGTCTGTCCTCAATCATTACTACACTTACTTTAGACTCATTTTGCAGTTAAAAACCATACTAAAGCAATTGAAAGCCAATTTAGCATTAGATCACCGAGCTGCTGGGTGGCCTCACACTCTGCTGGACTTGCTTTTGAATTAATAAGCCCCTCCAGAAACATTTCCAATGGCTCATGGCGTTAAATGTTAAACACAGAACATTGAGACAGCCACTCTGGCGAGGCCATGCTAATGATGTCAGTATTGATTACTCTCTCTCACTCAAGCACTTCTGCAGTTCTTTAATAGAGAGAGTGAGAGATCTGAGCTGCTAATTGTGTTTTTGTGAATAAAAACATTGTGATATTGAGAACCAGCATGTGGTTATGGGTTTGATAAAGTCAGATGGTTTCTGCTTAGAAACGCTGCACGCTTCAATTCAGCAAGTCACAGTATGAAGCCAGCACTGTGCATGTTTTTGCAGTGCAAGTGATTGATACCATTCAAATTTAGTAGCTGCTACTGTGGGAATAAACCACAGCCTTATTAGTGTACAAATCATCAGCTGAGGAGGAGAGCCACAGTAAGTCTGAGGAATCTAAGTCTCCAGGCTGAGACTGAATCCAGGTATCTGCCTCAGCTGCTGACCACCAGTGAAATATAACCTGGACTGGCTAGTTTTACAGTGCCTTGATTAGCGTATGTTCGCTGCACACTCTTGCAGCCGTGCCTACATCCTTAATCACCCGGCAGAAAATCTTTGAGGGCTTAAAGCAGCAATTACAGTAAAGTCAATCGATAATGACAGGTTTTAGAGGAGACCAAAATGACTTTTAATGGATTTTAAAAGGTGGCATAAATAATGCACAGGCTTAGGTGTATAATCACTGCTGACTGCCAGCTGCTGTTTAACCAAATGTATGTAAAGAGAGACAGTTCCCTCCCCTCCTTTTTTTCAAGCACATAAAATAAGAGGCTGAGCGCAGTATTAAGGTCGACCTCTCTTATGCAGCACTGTGGCCGACAAAAGCCAAACTGTCACTGCAAATTAATGGCATCCAAAAGTCAGCGCTTCCATTTCAGAGTGCTTCCTCTCTGGATGCCACACGCAGACTGGGGCGCTGTCTCCATTACTGTGCAACAGAGGTTTGATGCACCAGATCCAGCCGGGCTTTTGACAGGCCGTTCACCCCAGCTGGCCTATGTGGTGTCCCTTCTGCTGGGTGCTCCCTCAGCTCGGCTCCAGAACACCCCAAAAGAAAAGTACTTACTTTCACTTGAATCTGATGTTAACATGTGCAATGCACCGGATACTAATCCCACTCATGGCGTTGAAGTGTCTAGACAGCTTTATCAGAACAGCCGAGACAATTAGAGATGAGAGGTGTGAAATAGCACGGAGATGGAAACAGTGCCAATATACCACACACAACTATTTGTTTATTTTCACACCTCCAATATACCTTTGTCTGAAATTAGAACTAGATAAGATGGATTTCATTTATGCCCCTCATGGTGACTCATTGTTTTCTCCTACTTCATTCCCTCTCTATCGGCTGTGCTCATGAAGCTCATCGCCTCAGTGAACGAAAAGCTATTTCCCTTGCTCTTTTTCTTCATCTCCACTGATGCTAAGGGAGCTCTGAGGCATGGGATTGTCTTGCAGTAAACATAATATCACCTCAAACTATGCCCCTTAACACGCAGATGAGCCACTTAGACAGTGTGGAAAGGATCTCCTCATAGGCGACTTGTCACCGTCAGCTCACCGGAGCCAGAGGATGATGAAGTGAATAACATTAAGATGAGAATTGCTGACTCGCTGCACCTGCTCAGGTCTAAGGTCAAAGGGTTTAGTTTCTAAATTGTGTTTGGGACTTTGGACTTCATCTTTGGTTTTTCATGCCTTATGCGAAATGTTGGACTGTGTTTAGAGCAATAACGGTCACAAGTGTGGTTTTAATGCAGTTTTCTTTGCTTTTAAGTTTTTGTTTTGTAAAACTTTTGTTATGTGCATAAATGTATTTTCCCTGGCAACATATGTACTGACCGTGTGTGGGAGTGAGCCCGTTTTCAGCTCAGCCTCTGACTGACCAACTCCCTACCTTACAGGGGAAAGAGAAAAGTAGCAGAATTCTTTCTGTATATCTTCCCTTATTTCTCTCTTTTCCTACCTCCCACAATTCCTGACTGACAGTTTTCTCCCTCACCCCTTCCCTGCATCCTGCCCTCTGCAATCCCTCCTCATCAATCCTTCCATTACCCTCCTTGTCTTGTCTCTCGTCCCTCATGCTTCACATGGTGGCAGTGACAGTGGCGAGGAGTAGAGGATATTAAGGGAAGTTTGTGTGTGTGTGTGCTGACAGTGAAATGTGTGTGTTTCCGCATGTTCTTAATGCCATGGGAAACTCTTTTGACTTATTTCCAAAAGTGAAAATCTCAATCCTAAAAGGAGAAGCAACATGACAGCTAACTACAGCCTCTCAGTGTTCAGAACACTCTGATCCCCCCAGGGAGGAGTGCAGTTTAGATTTTCATCTTCTGTTTCCCTCAGAAGCACAGGGAAGGTTGTGTCTGTTCAGTTCTGGGTTCGGACGCCTTTTAATAGAGTCCAGGGTCAACTACAACACAAGTAGATGATTCATCAGTGCAGAGTCATTGAGGAATCAAGTCCTCAGGGCCACCAGCAGAGTAGATCAAATGTAGATCAGTGTCTCTTTTGAGCAAATTGACTGGAAGGTATCATGACACATTGCTCCCTTTTAATGAAATCGCACCTCTGTTAAATTAGTCATGCAGTTCAGATGGAGACCTTTGACATTATTAACAGCTCCAGCACCTGAATGCTAATGCTCACATCAAAAAACTCAACCAGAAACTTGGAAGAAGATTTTAAACTCATCCTCGGGATTAGATTGTTTTAGGATATGTCAAATTCCTCAGCAACAGAGCAAACAGAGGGTTCGGATTATCTTGGCTTTCTTTCCCACCTTCAACTCTAGTCAGTAATAAGCTTCAATCACTTTCTACATCTATTGATTGTTGGCAAGAGGAGATAGCCAGTCTAACTTCTATGCTTTTCTCTAATCCACCATTTTCCCATCTTCAAAATCAAGGTAATCCATTTTCACGGCTCACACGTGTCTAGTCGCTAATGACGATCTGATCAATGAAGAATATTCAAACAGCATTTGGCTGATCCGAGCAGGTAGCCTGTAATGAGATGTGTTTGGATATGGATCTGATGTCCATGAAACCCACACTGATTAGACCATGAAATTAAATTATTTAACAATACTGTGAGCTCTCTGTGTTTATCTCGATAACGGGTGCAAATTGACATTTTAAACTACATCAGCCGTGAAAATTATGGATCAAGATTGCATCTTGCTCTCAGTGGAGCATGTATCGTCAGCATAGCACACCCTTGTATGCCTGGTTTGTAGATGCTTTAAAAATATCTGGAAGAAACAGGAAGGAAAATAAATCACTTTGACTATTTAGACATCAAGACGTCACTGTAACACACTTTATCATGAAAGCAATAGTTTTGTTTGCTTCTCCCTTCTAAAATGATGGTGGATGGTGGATTTATTTCTGCCTCGTTTGTCCTTTGTTTCTCTGTGTGTTTGTGTGTTGAGGTACTTCCTGTGATTCTGATGATGTGCAATGAGCGATCGCAGCTTGACGCCAATTCTCATGTAAAGGCGTCGAGGCAGGAGGTGTCGGGCAGAAGGCTGACAAGTCTGCAATAAAATGTATGCAAATTAGGCCACAGGTTATTACATCTGCCAGTGTGAGTGTTCAGGTGTGTGTGTGGGTGTGGATGTGATCCTGCTTCTGTGGTCATGTTTATGAGCCTACTGTGCAAGCACAGCTGTAATGAGAGTTGATCAAGCGTGACATACACAGTGTGGCGTCGCTGCGTGGTCGCTCTGTCTGCCTGCCTAACCTCCCCAGAACCTCAGACTCACCCTGTCTGTCCCCTCTGATATCCATACGCACACACACACACACACACACACAATACTGTAAAGTAAAGGACACTGGGAGAATTGAGTCATGCCAAGTCACACGCAAACGCATTTGTATGTGAACCTATTTTCTCTTTGGTCTTAATTTTCTTAAAGAACTGAAGTGAAAATACATTTTTTTTGCCAAGAAATAAGTAAAGTTTGGTGCTGGGGGAAGCATTTAGCCTCTACTAGGAGAGGAGAAATGTCTCCTGGTAACTCCATCTATTCTTAAAGCTGGGTGAGGACGTTATAAACTAGCAATAGACAGCTAGATTTCGAAGGTATCCGAAAAAAAACCCATCCAAAGCTACTCCGCCTATTTTCAACCTATTTTCGTGTGGAGTGAGAGCATGGGCAGAGTGCACGCAGGTAGGCATGTAGACATGTCGACATGTCGACAGGCAGTTAGGCCATTTGGTCCTAATGAAATGATTGGCCATGCTTGTTTGACTCGCAGATACTGGATTTGTTACATTTCTTTGCACCTTAGCACCTTTGATTTATTGGTTGCTGTTAGGTTGTAAAGTGAATTCCAAAAAATAACAATAAATGCTAATTGCCTACCTTAGCTTTAACTAGCTTGTAAACGTTAGCCACTGGTAACCCTCCATTCAGAATCACTAGCCTTTTGTTCAGAGCTGGAAGGTGTGTGAAGGTGCAATCACCATGGCTAATGTTAAGCTAGCAGTTGATGGTCAGTTAATACCTGCGAAGTGTAGGCTGGCTGCTTGTCAAGTTTCTCGTTTTCTATTTCTACACGTGTTAAATATACTGAAGGAAGCCATCTGACTGTGTAAAGAGCTGCTCGTTGATGTGTGCAAGCAGAGAAGGCCTAGAGCTCTCCCGTCTGACTGGTCCACCAATGGTGCAGAAGTTCACCCCTTGAGACACAGCCCCTCCTCATTTGCATAATGAGGCAGAAATGCATACAGAAATGTAAAAAAGGACAGGCAGAAATAAATACCATGGGTGAAAATAAATAAGGTAAAAAAATACAAAGGAAGAATAAAACAGACAAAAATATTAAAACACACACATAAATAAATAAATTTAAAAAACAAGTAATTAATAAATAAAGTTGAAGATTATAACGGAGAATAAACAAATAAGGTAATTATTACAAAGGTGAATAAGTAAAGGCACTAATTAAAATATATACATTTATGTCTCCTTGTATAATTTAATTACTACCTACATTTATTTATTTACTTTATTTTTTTGTGTATTTAATTGGATGCTTATTTATTTACTGAGCATTTACTTATTTCTTTATTTATTTCTGACTGTGTCAGGATCGGTCCTCCATACGTGTGGGTGTAGACTTGTTTGAAGACACCTTTGATGGAGCTGGGCTGAGTAACAAAAACAAAGTAACCAGTAATATAACAACTTTTGCAACTTGAGCAATTACAAAGTAATTAAAAATGTAACATACGTAATGTAAAATGTAATGTGTAATTGATTTCATGTTTCAAGTAACTTGCCCAACTCTCGGTTCTAATCTAATCCACGTCTTTTTGTCCAGTTCAGCGAATATCTCCTCATGGTCTGCTAGCTGTCTGTTTGTACAAAGCCCTGGCTCTGTAAATGGGAAACAAACAAAGTTGCATGCACCCCGCCACACAACACTATTCCGGCAGATCCAGCTATGAATAGTGTGTCAGGTGAAGTTAAATGTCTTGCCCACAGGCATTCAGCTACTTTCTAGTTCACTAAGACACGCTGTTGTCGTGATGTTAGCTATAGCAGCAGCAGAGTTTCGAGTTTCACTGTCTGGAGCTGACGTGCTGGCTCTGGGACCATCTCATCCTCTCTACATGTTAGCTTAGCAGCAGCAACTGACCAGCTCCCAGCTCCAGCTCCTGTTCCAGCTCCTCCCCTCTGGTAGGCGCTAAAGAGCACTGTACGCCAAAACCAACTGGCACAGAAGCAGTTTCTTCCCACAAGCCATCACTCTGACGAACAGCTGATTTCTGACTCACAGTGTCAGGAACAATTCCTGTGCAATAACCCAGTAACTCTGTCTCTAATCAGCCACCTGTGTACTGGTTTCCACTTATTATTTATTTATTCACCATTCTCTATTTCAGTGCTGTTCATACTATGTCATTGTATATACTGTATACAAATACACCTACCTCAGGTCATAAGGTCATATTTATTTTTTCCAGCATCCTTTGCACTATGCTCCATCACACTGTGTATATGTGTACATGTATGCATGTATGTGTATGTGTACCTGTATATCATATCCACCTTCTACATGTACATAATGAGAATAATAGTTTACTCTTGCATCCTTTGCACTCTGATCACTGCACTATTTGTCAATATGTCAATATTGTTTTGTTCATAGTGTGTATATTAGTGTTGTCTATACTGTAGTCTGTGTCTGTTTTTATTTTATTATTATTCTATTATTGTGTTATGGTATTTTTGTATGAGTAAGCACATCATGAGCAATGTACAATCCTGAGTCAAATTCCTCGTATGTGTACACATACCTGGCAATAAAGATTTCATGTTGTCATATTGTTGGATTTCTCTAGAATTACTTAGTCCACCTTTAACCGGCTGTTGGGGCTAACATTGTCAGCTGTTGCTCAGTCCTGTGTGCTTTGAGTGCAATGTTACTCCATGTCGCGATTGGGATCATGGGATAATAAAGGTTACAGGACTACTCATTGTTGTGGAGTTTTAACAGTCTGGCCATTTGCTATCACCACAACTTGACAATGCAGGACCCCGCCCCCTCCCCTTTGTATGGTGTAGGATGATGTTTCAGTTGGTAGAGCACCAAGAAGAGCAAGAGAACATGTCTCCCACAAACGGCAAGTCTCAAATATGAGTCAACAGCTGCATGCTGTTTCCACAAATACAGGTGCATCTAAACGAATGTGAATATCGTTGAAACGTTCATTGTGCACCCCAGAACCAGACTGAAAGATTATAGGCTCAGGAAACATTTGCAGTTGTTTTGACTTAATTAGCTGATGAGAGCTCTTCTCAGGTCGACATTATTATTCATCATATTCTACCATTCTAAAAATAATACATTTTTAGATACTGGAGTTTTGATTTTCATGAGCTGTAAGCCATAATTATCATATTCACTTTAAGTATAATGAATCTGGAATACATGAAAGTTTCACTTTATAAATTAAAATACGGAAGAAAGTGAACTTCTTCACGATGTAAAATTTTTTTAATACACCTGTATTAGAACATGTCATTATTTATAATAGCGGCAGTATCATCACAGTGCAAATTTTCTCACAAAAATATGTGTCTTTATTGTCTTTGTGATGATCCACAAAGAAACATTTTCCAAGTGCAGAAAACAACGTTAAAACTATTGCTTTAGTCCAAGAAGGGAATGAGTGTGATGGGAGAAATGGAGCATATGAGGGAGAGGAGATAGATAGTCTCAACAGCAACCGAGGGAAAAACTCAGAGACAGAAAAGACACAGACACACACAATAGGCCACACTGAGAAGATGTGGCCAGTAGATACGTATATCATGCTTCACTCAACCAATCTGAGCTGGTTTATTTCTCACATTGCCACTCACATTCTTTATTTCTTCTGCTGACGCAGTGTCCCAATCCATCAATCAGATTACCAGATTACAGTACGACCGTATTTCATCTGTCGCTCTTTAACACACTGTGTTATTTGAATTTAGCAGGGTTTTAATGTGACGTTGGTCGTCCAGATAGCTCAGAGATGAGCCTACTGATCTTCTTCTTAGGTGCATGTCTTTGGGGATCATTGCACAGACAGGATTACAGAGGAGTAAGACAGTCCTTTTCAATGGGAAAATGAAAAGTTATTGGATTCTGTGCTCCCTTCCTGTGTGCTCTGGAGGGTGTGTAGGTTCCTTCACCCTGGCTGCGTGTCCATTTGTCCATACTGAGTTCAATACTTTGCGCAGTCTGATAAAGGCACTCAAGACTGCTTGTAGGTGTGCCTTGAGTAAGTTGTTGGTGTATTGTTATTTTTGTTCTTATGATTATTCTTATTTAAAGTTAGTTCGGGTACTTGGTTTTGTAACTAGTTTAAAATATTTTGACCTGTGAGCACTGATCATAGCTGGATGTGGTCAGTTGTACTTCCAATCACACCCAGCTGCAGTAGTGCATAACTACATCACCATGGCACAGAGTCACGACAGAGGATGTTGTCACCACTAGTCTGCAGCCTAAGTCAGGTTAATTGCCTGGGTGCAGTTACTTTTTTAAATAACACTTTATGTAGGAACTTTAAGGGCCTGCATAAGGCCTGTGTATTGATCATGAACTAAAAATGACAAATCGATGTAATCAACAGTCAAAAAACCTTCACCAGCAATTAAATCATCTAACATGTTGAAGTGGCTGAATGAAATATGAAATATTACTTTTTGTATACATCTTTTTTATGAAAGTAACCGAAACATAATTAAACCTAGGTTGTACTTACATTAAAAGATGGAATCAATTGTCTTTGTAATGTGTAGTTTCTGTTTTTAGATGTTTTTTTTCATATTCCATTTACACCTGCTTTTGACATGACCAACACAATGTTAAGGTTAGGGAAAGATAATAATCCGTAATAAACTTTATTCATTTTGTACTTTTCAACCGTTACCAACTGCTTTACAAAATATTTTTTTAAAATATGCAGTTTCTCTTACCTCCTGTTCCTCTCCATCTGTATGCATTCTTATTCCATTAATGCACGTTACTAACGCCACTTCTTCCCTCTCCTGTAGTTTTTTGCTTTCTCATCTCTCTCCTCTCTCCTTCTGTTGCTTTCTGCAGGCGGTTCTGGCTCTGGAGCTAAAGAGACTGGATCGTGTTCCTGTTCGACACTTGCCGTTACAATTATTAGTCCTATTATTATTATTATTACTGTTATTTTTATTGATATTTGTATTATTACTAGGGCTGACTCCTAATAGTCGAAGATTCTATGCTTCGATGGGTGGAGCCTGATTCGACTGCCAGTCTCACAGTCGAGGCTTTGCAGCGAAACAAGGATCATGCGATTTTGGCGATATGGGGGTGCTCAATGTCTGATTTTACATAGAACTACCAGTTTTCACCCAGTAAGTTAATATACAGCCTATTAAAATATACATTTCAATGTTTAATGCTGTAAATAAACATGTAAAAACTTTTAAAAAATGTTTTTAAAGTGTGTAAATAAATCCAAAATTGTAACCCTAACCCTGGGTCATCAGTGCGCATGTGTAGGTGTAACGTGTATGTGTGTAGTAGCAAAAGAGGAACACTTGCTGAAGAGACGAGCGGAGCCCCTGCTTCACTGGTGTTGTGCCAAGTTGTCTGCACCTCGCAGGACTTTCGGATAATTTATCACGGTCGATGAGCCAAGCAAGGAATATTATATCGTTTTTTTAAATAGCCAGCTACTTGAAATAGACCCGCGAGGAACCACGAAGTGCATGCAGTTGTCGACAGCACGGAATGCACGCAAAACTCTGAACAAGACCGGTGAATGACAGGCGAGAGACAGAAAAGGGTCTTCAAAAAGCCTCAGTTTAGCTGGAAATTTACAATTTAAGTTGAATGAATAGAGACTGCAGCTCTGCAGCTTCTCAAGATTAAAGCAGAGCTACCGTGTGTAACCCTGCCACATGATTCGACTATCAGTCAACTATAGGCAGGATTTGACGATTCTGATTCTGTAAATCCTTAGTCCTAATTATTACTACCATTACTATTATTTTACATCTCTATGTGGAACTTATATTGTGCAACTGTGTGTTCTTTTTCCTCCTGCTCTCTCACTCACCCTGAGTCTAGGTTCTGCTCGAAGTTGCCTGTTAAAAGGGAGTTATTCCTTGCCACTGTTGCCAAGTGCTTGCTTATGGTGGAACGTGTTGTCTCTTTGTAAAAATATTACAAAGAGTACAGTACAGACCTGCTCTAAATGAACAGTGCAATAAGAATTCTTATGTTATGTTAATTCTTCTGTTATAAATTGGTGCTATATAAATAAAACTGAATTGAATTGAACAAAACACGTAAAGCCCGTAAAGTGGCCGTAGCAATTATTAAGGGAGCAAGTCTACAACCTTAACCGCTTGTTTAATGTTGTAACAATGATGACGAAGGTCCCCTCACCTTAGTGAAGTAGCCATTATAGTTGCAACTCTTCCCAGTCATTAGTCATGATTTCACATTCTAACTCTACTGTCGTTACAGATCAGCCATTCTCTGCTGCCCTCCATTACCCTTGTTCATCCATTCACCTCACCTGAGTGTCCCCGCCCATCTCCTCACCTGTATCCCATTCCTACATTAGCCCCTCAGTCTGTGTATATATGATGGGCCATTTCCACTCACACTCCGCCAGATTGTCTAGTGTGCTTTGCCTAGCTTTCCAGCATTCTGTATCCTGTTTCACTGCCCTGCCTGTTTTACACCTTTGCATGTGGATTTTTGGAACCCTCATCAGATTTGTTTGCTTGTGTTTCTTGATTTCCTGGTGCCTGCATGCCTCTGTAAACTGACTTTGACTGCTCTCTGTGTCGTGCTTTTGGATTCTAGTCTGCCATTTAGTTAGTTATTACAATTATAACCTGAACTATGATGTCACCCCATCCTTACAGTATGTGTAGCATAGTGGATAAGACATCTGCCCTTGCTGTTAGAGACCCGTATTCGGCTCCTGCAAGATGCTTAACTTGTAGTTGCTCCAATGTTGCTCCATATATATATATATATATATATATGGAGCAACTCTGACCTGCAAAGTCCACAGAATTTGCATTATGGCTTGCTGCGGTTGCTGGAGCTAATCGCGGCCATTCTAGTCAATGCTTGTGAGCCCCAGAAGCGGCTCTCCGCTCTGCAGAGAATAGAAAGCTAGTCAATATTTGACAGAAGCCACGTCAAGCAGCACAGAGGAGATCGAATCGGGCAGGAAGTAAGACACAGAAACGGCATAGAGAATCCGGTCAATTTTCAAAATAAAACAACCTGTGCAGACTCCCCATAATAAAACAACAATAAGCACGATTAAACAAAAAAAAAACCATTTAACTACATTGCCTACTTAAACAGATTAGAAGGAAAAAAAGCAAGCACTAATTACCAAATCAACAAAATCTAAACATGTCAGCAAAATTTGGCAAATGCTCTGATTCTGAAATGCCCCCTGTGGGATGTGCAGACGACGGGACAAACGTGGTCACGGAGAGCTGCAAAGAAGGTAGTAGAAACACAAAAATGACAAATTTAACAACAAGTCAATAATGTGGGGAAGGCTACACACTCTGCTGCCGAATCGCTTCTGAGATGCTTCCAGTGGATGTTGACGCAACAAAAACGTGGCACAGCCGTAATGCAAATGATGTTGTTCTGCCAATAGGGGCATCAGATCAAACGTGGCTTTAATATGTTGCTGTTGAGGAAATGGCCTACTGGTTGAATCGTCCAACATGAATGTAATTTCTGGGATCCTAGGCTGTTTTTCTGAATATCCGATCCCAGGCCAGTGTATTCACACCTGGTAATAATTTCTACAAACATAGTGATTAGATATAATACATATAATACACTTTATTGTCCATTCTACCTATTCTATCTAATCACTATGCTGTAGAAATTAATACCAGGTGTGAATCTTAATATTAAGCTAATAATATAATCTTAAGCTGCTCTGACTGACTTATCAACAAACATTGCACACCTAAAGTCAAGGGGAAAAAGGCTGCTGTAGGGGCTCTACTTCTTTTTTGTTTGAGAAGGAAGGTCATCCATAGCTTTTTGTTGTGTTTGCTTGAGCTGGCAGGAAGCGTCTGAGTCAGGTGACCTTTTGCTTGCTGGGTGCAAAGTATTCTTAAGAATATTCAATTTAATTCAGCTGTATTTATAGAGTGCCAATTCATAAAAAAGTTATCTCATTGCACTTTTCATACAGCAGGTGTAGACTCTTTGCAATGCTATTTACAGAGACCCAACAATTCCCCCCAGAGAGAGAAGCAGCCCAACGCAATATCTCCACAGAAAGGAAGAGCACAATGCATCATGGGAAGTCTATCATTAGTCTTGGCCTATAGCAGCAGCATTTCAATCAGGAGAGACCTGATTGAGTGAACAATGACAATTTATTGACATGTAATACAATGAAAATGTGCAAAGTCATTTGGCAATTAGACAAGGTATTATATAAAAAGGGGGTGGAGCTGCCAATGCATAGAAACCCCCATGAAGTCTAGACATTGGTGGAGATGTGATGAGAAGATGGAGAAGATGTTGGAGAGAAAAGGTACAGGCTTCTGCTAGCCTGGTTCTGGTGAGCAGGGGGTGATGAGGTGGAGAAGGGCCCCAGCTTTTCAGACTGAAATGACAGCTGTCAGCAGAAGGAAGAACAGGTTTAAAGTGTAATAGTGACATCATGATTGGCTGAGCTTATTGTGGTGAAACCTGACTGGAAAACTAAGTGAGACACCCATAGACGGCTGCTAGATGCAGGGAAAGAAGGAGTGAAGGAGGGAGACAGAGATATGAATGAGTGGCGCATCATGACAGTCTTGCTGGTTGAACTTAACGCTGAGTTAAATTACTAAGGCATGGTTCAGGCCTCTCCTGTGTCAGCTTATAACTAAATGCATTATAACAGAGGAAAGTCTACTCTTAAATGTGGAGATGGTGCCTTCCTTCCAAACCCAAAGTGGGACCTGATTCCACAGGGGAGGAGCTTGATAGCTGAAGGCTCTGGTTCCGAATCTACTTTTGGAGACTCTGGGAGCCATCCGATCACACTAAAATGAAATAGCATTCTGATTGCAATGCGTTCTGCATGCATTTCCATTTGCATCAACATACATTTCCTTCTTCCAAGATATCCGGATGGAGGTCACATCTTAATATCAGGTGTATGGGGGTCTCTGTTAATAAAACATTTTCCAACCAGTAATTTTAGTTTGTTATCACCGACAACACTGTTATACATTTGTCTGTACAGGGGGTCTATAGTTGTCTGTGGGTATTATGTGTGAGATTGAACAGCCAGTCCTGTTCTCTTGGGCTGTCAAGTGTGATGGGCCTCGCTCCTATTCATCAAGCAGGTAATTAATTAGGATGCATCGATTTAGAGCCTCTCCCATAATGATCTCTCTTGGACATCTCACTCATTTATCTAAGGGTGTGTGTGTGTGTGTGTGTGTGTGTGTGTGTGTGGGGGTTACGTGTGAAAAATGTTAATAGTTTCTTGCTTTGACAATGAGAAACATTGTTAAAGATAATTATGCAGATACATGGAATTAAACATGCACACAAACACACTCACAGACAATCATACACCAAAACCCAATCAAGACCCACATCATGCACAGGTAGACTCAGTCCAAACCCAATCAAGAAACATCTGCGCACACACACACTTTGCCCGGATGAGAAGGCAACTCTCCTTTTATGTCCCTCAGGTGCTTTTTCCCAGTAAATACCCAGAACAAAGCGCCTTTGCAAGCGAGCCAACACCATTTACAATCACAAGACACATTTATCATTGTGCGCCATGAAATTTACTTGTTCAGCAATAACCCTCCTTTTATTTATAGTGCAGGACATATGCAGCAGTCCAGACATATGGTTTGGTGTGGAAGGAATTAACAGTTCAGTGCGAAAATCAAATCTTTGGCCCATTCTAGTAGTCGGAGTATGATCTAATTTCCTCCACCCCTTGATGTGAACATGCACCTGCAATCTGGGTCTTTATACCGCAAAGAGACCTTTTCTTTTCGTCTTTTTTCTAGGTGACACAAGTGGCAGCCAGCCCTCCCCTCTGCCATTGGATTGGATGGGTGCCCTGTGTTTGACAAGCTTTGGCTCCTAACTCTGTGCGCAGTTGCGCCGGTGCCACTTGGCAGG
This sequence comes from Micropterus dolomieu, assembly GCF_021292245.1. Lineage (NCBI taxonomy): Eukaryota > Metazoa > Chordata > Actinopteri > Centrarchiformes > Centrarchidae > Micropterus > Micropterus dolomieu. Next base: position 29,599,651 of record NC_060153.1, read on the forward strand.
CTAGCACAGAGAGCACCACTAGTCTCTCTAAGTCTTTTAGCTTCTTTGTTTCCCTTTCCTTTCTGCTGCTATTTCTGACTCTCCAAGTTTGGAGGGGGATTGTGGTGGAGCAGTGGCAGTGTGGGAGGGTGTCACTCAGGTCACAAATGGCTTTGGTGCGTTGCATCGTAGGCTACTTTCCAAACAAACAGAGCAGTTTGCCATTTGCCAATATCTTCCATTCCACTCTACACTTCCATTCTGCAGCTTGTTTGTCCTCTATGCTTATCATCTGTGTAGTGCTGCAGCACCCAACTGTAGGATTGTCTGTTAGTTAGCCAGTTAGTCAGTGTATGAGTGAGTGAGTCAGTCAAGTTGTCTGGCTGTCAGATGTGCTCTCCTGGGATGATAAGCAGAGAAGGCCTTTGCCTGTCATGTGTCAGGTGCTGTCATGACAAACCGATGCTAATGACTCAGGGAAGCGGTGAAAGTGTGTAACATGCAGGTATCCTCCTGCTGTCATGTGGCTCCGTTTCTCCCCTGACAAACGCTGACTGACAGGACATTTTATCTGTTTTTCGAGCGCGGCTGCATAAGGTTGACTACATTTTTAGATGTTAATGGATAGTCGTTAAATGGCCAACATTTTTTTTCCGTCTGCTGTCAAAATATAAGTCATTATCACAGCACACAGCAAACCAGCTGCAGCGTGACATAATGATTTATGAGCCGTGACTTTATTGTCAGTTGTAAAGCCTATGACTTATACTGTATGTCACTACTAAACTGTGATTTTTAAAAGAGGTTCAGAGGGTTCCTGTGTAAACATAGCGAGCAGAGCCAGCAGATTGTCACACGCCATTTATCATGTGTTTAATTGGAATAAAGCAACGGAACTCGTTTGCTAATCAAAGACATGATCTTTGTCGATTATGTTAGGGTATTTTATTGAGATAATTAACCTTGTGTGTAATGTTGTTCATATAAACCCCAAGGAATAAACAATTAGCTTAATCTAATTTGCCATGGCCACATTTCCTTGTTTAGCAAAATTACTCCAAATAAATCTAACAACAACAGTAGAAAACTAGTGCACACACTCACAGCATTCTCTGCCACAAAATATATTGCTTCTAATCAATGATCAGATCAATTGTTAATACATTCAGTTGTCAGGGGGGTCATCAAAAGCATGAGAGATTTCCGTGACTGGAACCCCTAACACAAAGGTTGTGGGTTTGAATCTTAGCTACAGAAACACACCGTGTGTACTTACGTATATCCTCATTGTATTAACCGTAAAACTTCAATTAATAACCCGGACCTGTCTACCTATAAATTTGGAGATCCCTTTAATTCCTTTCACACAAACCTCCTACCCAGCAACCTGTTGATTTAACGTATTTAAGTATTACTTATACAAAAATGATATGTATCATATGGTATATATGTTTCCTACTGTTATTCTGGTTTCTCATCAAACACTATAGGTGTTTATCACATGAATAGACCAGTCTTCAATCTCAACTATGGTGAGAGGTCTGAACTTGTATAGCGCCTTTCTAGTCTTTCTGAGCACTCATCCCTTCCACACTCTGAAACAGAAATATATATATATATTAACACACCAATGGCTATGCCATCAGGAGCAATTTGGGATTCAGTATCTTGTCCAAAGATACTTTGACATCCAGACTGGAGGAGCTGGGGATCAACCACCAACTTTCTGATAAGAGGACGACCGCTCTACCCCCTGAGCCACAACCGCCCTAGGGATCGGAAAAACGGCTCTTTGAAGGGACCCAGATTTAATGGCTCCATTCCTCTGTTTAGGTTCCTTTTTTTCAAAGGGGTGGTGGTTACTGGGTTTATCTGGAAAATAATCACTAGGATAATGATAAGACGGAAAGGTTTGGATCAGACTCAAATTTAGACAATCCACCAATATAATTTCAATTTGCATGCGTGGACTAGGTTTAGCAGCAATAAATTACTGGTATTGCCAGACCTAATGATCTGCATTGTAAACATTACACAAGGTGACACCATATCCTTTTTGCGTTGTCAGTGAATTTACCACTTTGAATGAACCCCTAGTATATACTTTATTTTGTAAATGAAGTAGCCTTGCCTTGAATGCAATTCACCCAACCCTCAATGTTAATATTCAGTGCTTAATTTGTAAATCAGGAGGTCCCAGAAAAGAGAGAGGCTGCTGTTCCAGAAGGTCAGGGGTAAGGTTGCCAATTGTATTTAGCGTATTTTCAGACCTGTCTACTTTCTTTTTTTTTCAAAAACACAACTTGCGACAACTCTAGCAATGTTAGCTGTGTTGTTGGAGACTTTTGGAGTCTCTGACTTAAAAGCACGTATCGTTCTCATTCTCTTCTCAGCGGCGCACCGCCATCTCAAAGCACCCACAGGCAGCCCAGTCCTTGCACAGCAGTCCCTCCCAGCTGCAGTCAGAGCAGGAGATGTTCACCCCTCTGCGTCCAGAGACTGCAAATCAATCGCGAATGCAAATATGTTTAAAATTACATGGTTGTAATTCTAACCATATATATGTTGGTTTATTTTATTCATTTTTTGTCTCTCCCAAGACGTTATTGCTCTCTCCTATAGCGTCCATTTCAATTACATGCTCATGGCGATTAGCATTTCCCTGAACAGCCTATCGGAACTCTCCTTGGAGGGGGGCAGGAAATACACACATGTAACCGTGGCAGCTGTCCTTGCTCTGTGTTTCATTACCTCATCAAAGGGATACCCCCTTTTACGCCTAAGTGTGACATAATCCAGGACAGCCAGATTTTAAATAAACAAAGACTGCAGTCTCCAGAGACTCAAAGCATTAACTGTTCAATTAAATCTTTTAGTTACTTGATTACGTTTGCCTCTATTTGAGTAGTTATGTTACCATGTTGTTGCTATCTGTTGTTGATATTAGTGCTGAAAAGAATCTAAATAAGTTACTTTTGCAGTGTTTTTATTTTCAGCAAGATTAAGGACACTCGTTCATCTTATGTGTAACCAATGCTTGTTCACAATACTTTCTCACAAAATTCCTTTAGAAATGATGATAAAGAAATGTCATACTATACTCTTAATCGCCAGCTTGAATTTAAGGCTGAATAACTAAATTCCCCAGTTCCTAAGGAAAGATTGTTTGGATTAATCTAAGCTTTCCTCATGTAACCTGAGCTCCCCCAAGTGGACGAAATAAGTATTACATACCATCGTCGGAAATGTATAAATGTCACACATTATTTAACATCGTGACCAATAATGTGACAATTGTTTTCCTGTTACCAAATGCTTAACTGAGAACGGTACAACTGTTTGACCAGGTTTGAATGTGGAAAATATCTGATTATAATACGCGCAAATAGATTTTCTTTTCTTTCATAGACATTAAAAGTTTAGAAAGGCAGTCCCTCGGGAAACCGGAAACGCCCTCTGGGGAACCACGCCCCAGACAACAAAAGAGCGACACACGAAATCGCCTCTTCTCCTCTCTTCTCTTCTCCTCGTGCTCTTGCCCTTCTGCTCTGCTCTCTGGACGCTTCGGCACGCGTCCGGCGTGCCTCTCCAGGTAACGCCCTAAGAATTCCCACCAGCGCAACGAAGTCTTTGTTTCGCTTGAAGCTACACATGCAAAGTACCGCGACATCGATTTTCCCTCAGTTCCAGCAACTTTACTTGTTTTATTTTCTTTCTTTTTGTTTTGTTAAAGTTATCAGTCCGTTAAGTTACACTGGTCTTATTCAGGAACAACCAAGTTCCCTTTTAAGCTTTTTCATTGAGCCAACTTCACCGAGGTCAGACCTAGCCATGTCGTCTCGAAGGAAACGAAGGAAACCTGAAAAAAACTGAATTGCCAGATGGAGGACGGCACAACCCTTGAGGTTTTTCTTCAGACACGGAGAACCCCGGAGAATCCCTAGCAAAAAGCCAGGATCGGGCAGCTAGCGTGGGACCCGTGCAATAGGCCAAAGCAGGCCGTCGACAAGCCATAAGACCTAACAAAGCATTCTGTGGTCAGGGATGTCCCATAATGTTAATATTGTCTTATTGTCTTTTAACTCCTAAACTCATAGCTTACTTTTATTAGTTCTCCTCTGCTTCCCACAAATGAACCTCCATTCTCATTTAGCCATTGCTTATTTTCCCTGATGTATTTTAACCACCTTTTATATCGCTTTAGTTAGTTAATAAATTCACTGTAATCAAGAAAGTGTGTGTGTTGCCTATTTCCACGTCCCTGCCAAGAGAATTGACCCTTTAGATATGAGACTGACTGATTGATTTAAGATAATTGAGCGATTATTAACTAACTAACTACTAAACTAAAGAGGTCCGGAGACTCTAGGATAATAACAACTCCGGTGTTGCCCCGAAACGAGAGATTTATGAAGATTTTATGAATATTATAATAATAATAAATATATATATAATATTCCAAAATATTGCACGTGCATTTGTAATACCTGTTATAGGTGATTTACTAAGAATTATTGTGTAAATGACAACAGGAGCAAACACAATGGAGGTGGGTTTAATGGTTTCTGCCATGGAGAGTCGGGAGGGAAAGCAGCCAATGTGTAAGAACCTTGGTTTGTTTCATTCATTGCCTCCCCAGTATGTGGAAATCATATGTACCTGCCCATCCTGCCTGAGACTGCACTAAGTACTTGGGACAGCACACCTGGAAAAACTGCTTTGGGAAACTCCAGCAGAAACAGATACAGTATGCCAGAATGACCCAGACTCAAGGAAATGGCAGCAGATTGTGCTTCATCCAGCCAGAAAGAACAATCACCGACCGTCCACACCGTGCCGGGTCGCTCCGCGATCTCTTGTCCCTGGCCCTGTACACCGCAACGCCCCATTCCGTCTCTGATACAGTACCTAAAATGGGCTGCGTAGCTATTATGACTGTCGCGCTGTGAACATTTGGTTTTACGCTTGATCCATTGCAGCTAGGGGCTCTCCGCAGCGCCACGCAACTTTCTAAATTCTTTCATCTCACAGAGAAAAGATGTCTGGTCGAAACAAAATTTGCTTTATTGACATGAATGTTAATACAACAGTATTGACAAAGCTAAAGGAAAATACACAAAAAACAACATATAAATAAAATAAAATAATTGTATTTCAATATAATGGATATAGAATTATATTATCTAATATTGTTAATTTCTCTGCATCTTCTTTCATTACGGCTGTGTCTCCTCACAACAATAACAGCAGCCATCTCCGTGCAACACTTTGCGGTTTGCACCTTCCTTTCAAACATATTAAATATAGATGCTGTTGCACTCACATGAAATTGCATTTAGGCTTGGTAGATCACATTGCGTGTAGTAAATAAATGTATTTGCATGCTACCCTCCCATTACTTTGAACAATAAAATTGAAACGCCCCAAACTGCATATTCATTAAGGAAAAAGTAGTAAATGAACAACAGGTGCTATCTTGCACTTTTGAAAGACGTCATTCTGCGTGCACACCGCTAGTAGATCAGCTTACGTGGTAATTTGCTGGTGATATCACGTTTGCACACATTTGTACTCACACAAACCTTTAGTAAATCAAGCCCATAGTGTTTATATGTGGGTGTTTTAATGGGAATGTGGATCTTTCAGATCAATTTGTGAAGTACCTATGATCATGTTTCACATTTTATCGTGTGTCATGTAATGTGAGGAACTGGTCTTGGTCTTGACTCGGTCTCACCCTCCCTCGGTCTTGGTCTCGACTTGGTCTCAGCCCCTAAAAGTCTTGGTCTTGTCTTGGTCTCGATAAACTCGGTCGGTTTCGGCGGTCTTGACTACAACACTACCCGCTGCAGAGCCCTCCGGTCCTGGGCCGTGCACATCCCATGCCAGTTGGTGATGTTTCCAGTCAGAATGCTTTCTATTGCTCCTCTGTAAAAGTTAAGAAAAAGCACAAGTAAGTTTCGTTAAGAAATACAAAGGTGTCTGAGCTTTCTTCACCAGTGTGGAGATGTGAGATGACCATGTCAGGTTCTCGGTGATGCTGATTCCCAAGAACATCATCTGCTATATCTAGTGTCTCCTATATAGATTAACTGATAAAATTTCACACACTTTTGTTTAAACTTAACATATATATATATACATGCTTTGGCTGGCACTTCATGTGTCTTGGGCGAGTTGGATATCTCATCTTAGAAAAAATAAGTGCAAATTAATTCAAGGAGCATTCAAGACAGATTGAAAACTGTTGATCAGTGTGGATGAGAGAGCATTAATCTCTGTAGGTGAAGGAATTGTGTGAGCATGTGTCTCTCTGTCTGTGCTTTTTCCTGCTATGACAAGTCAACATGCCTGCTGTAAATAACATCTATTTCACCTTTTACAACCTGAGAAATAATTACAGCTATTTGTTTCAGGTTCCATCTATATAAATTTTTATTTTAGAGCTGGCAAAAAAGTAATTTGGAGTTGACAGGATTTTTGGATAGTTACTGTTAGATCTCTGTCAACCTTAACATAGGTTGCCACTCACACGTCTGCGTGTAAAACCCATGGACTTAACAGAAAGCATTGATCTTCCGGACAGAATTAGGGTTGGCCTTGTGTTGCTCTACCAGACCGTGCCTCACTTTTGATTTGTTGTGTTCCTTATCCACCCTTGCATCCATTACTTAGCCATGTGAAATACTGGAGGTCTCAGTCAATCTAACCTGCAAATTGGGCATCAATGCAGAAACGCCACTAACCTCATTTAGCTGTCAACACTGTTAGCAAGTCTAGCGAGTTGTCTGGTGCAGTTTACCACTGACTGACTTCACATTACGTTACTTCACATGACTCCACAACACCAATCCTTATTGACCTCCTCCTGTTAAATGCCCCATATGCAAAGAATATAGTGAGTTCAAACTTTGGATGAATACTTGGATGAAGTAGTGACTGACCAATGTCTGGATCTAGATTAAACTCACGGCGATGTCCTGTGTTTGATGCAATAATCTAATATTTTTTTACTAAGTGTGTTGTATATGGCATAAAAACTATGTCTGGCTTAATCTGTCTTTGTTTCAAACCTTTAACAAATTTCACAGGTAAGATGAGGAGAAGGGTTCCAAGAGGTCACTGTTGGGCAGCCTTACAGACTTCGCCATAAATTCCCTGCCTCTGTGGAGAAGAGTTGAAAGAGCTGTCTCTGCCAGCACCAGCTGCTGGGAGAACAAACATGCAGTGAATTTGTACGTGTGTGTGCCTGTTTAGGTGTTTTCATACTTAGGACTCAGCAGCACTGTATGTGTGTGTTTATATATGTGAGTTTTGGTGCTTGCGTGAACAAGGCGTGCGCACACTAAATTTAATGTTTTGCACTAATAACTGTTTATATGTATTTCCATGGGAGCCTAGAAAATTTATTCTTTACATACAACAGTGCGTGTACACTTCTGCCCTCTAGCAGCAGACTGTGAGGATGGCCATGCTGGTTAGTGAGTCTTTTGGTTTGTCTATCAGCTTGTCTGCCTGTACAACACTGTTGGCCAGAGTCACATGTATGTCTACTACTACAGGTCTACAACTACAGGTCAGATTGCCATGGTTTTGTGTGGGTATGGATGTGTAAATAAACATCAGATTTGACTATGGCTATGCTTGACCATTAAAACAGCTTTTTTGTGTGGGACTATAATGGAGAGACACATGATAAAGTTTGTTACAAATGTTATAACAAACTGGATAAAGGCATAACGTTCTTAAAATAACTCCAGCACAGAGAAAGCAACACAAACATAAACATAAGAGGAGCAGACCGACTTCGGCTGTGTGTATAAACTTCCTGACTGATGAAAAGTTAAAACAACAACTCTGGACCCTTGTGTGGCTAGCTGACCGTTGATTGTGAGTTACTGGGTTTCAAACAACGGTGGAAAAGGAGGAGCAGTCGTAGGAAAACATTCGACACGCTCGAGTTAAAGCCAGTAGCTTCTACTCGCCCATTCAGAAATTCACTGCAAGGCAATTCCCGCCCACCCAAAGTACCGGTACTTTCTGAAAGTACTATCCCCCGAGGGTGGAAACACAATAAGTTCCTCCAAAGGTTCTTAGTTCCTGGGTATGGTTCCTTAGGTCGAAATAATAATTCCTAATTTTGTTGACCCTCTGATATGTTGTCATGGTCTTTAAGTCAAATTTCCCTTCATGTCAATCTTTGACCATGTACAACATGGTCACAAACAAATAGGCACATTTTCAAACATTTGCTCTGGATATTTGGTGGCCCAAGGCACATGTTTGAGGAAGTCTTGTTTAACCACTGCTAGCAGCCACATCTACTCTCGCTCAGCACATTCATGATCCCCCAAATCAAAGACCCTTCGATTTTGGTCTTGAACCTTTTGTTTTTGAACCAATATCAACTTTTTCTCTCAAGCTGTAAATTTACAATCCTTCACACCACTGAAACTTCTCGTGGACAAAACTGAGAACAATACTTTGAATGCCTTTGAGGGAAGACTGTCCAATTGTGTCTGTCATAATACCCACTTGAATGATAATTACATGTCACCCCTCACTATGATGGCAGGCTTTTCACACTTCAGGTCTGGCTTTCTGGAACAGCTAACACATTGGTCTCCAAAAGTGGTGGTAGGAATGACTTTGTTGTATGTGTACCCCAGCCTTACTGTGTAGGGTGACCAGCATGATGGAGTGTTAGGGTGAAATTAGCATAGAAGATGTTAGTGACGATCGTGCACGTGCCTGTGTAACACACAACACAAAACACCAGTCAGCTCAGGGAATATCTATGGCAGCGTTTCAAACCAAATTCACCAGTGGAGGAAGCCCGGCTTGTTGTTATCTGGCTAGCAGCACCGGCTGGACTACGGGAGGCAACTGCGGTGCTGTAGAGCAACACTAAGCTAAGTCTATTATACGCAAGAGGCCTTCGTAGGCCAACTCTTTATATTGAAAATAAGTATTTTTCTGTTTGCTGTCTGAGATCCAGAGGGAGGTTTTTCTGGAAATATGGACTCTTGTTGAAAAGTACACTTAGATAAGGACCCATTCATTGGTGATTGAACTGTGGGTTTTGTATTAAGCGCTGACTGTATTTTACACTGTGGTGACCTTTATCTTTCTTGTTATCATAGGTACCTTTGAAATACTTGGTTGTTAAGTAAGGTGGAATGATTGCCATGCGCTGAAATACATGGGTCATTTGTGCATTGTCCAATGTTATCTGTTTAATAATTAATGTGCAATAATCTCTGCTGCTATTCTGCTGCTATTTATTCACTAGTACTGTTCTAAAATAACAATTATTTTATACCATAATAATTATTTAATAATGTAAATAATGTATATACCCACACTCCATCATATTTTGTATTATATTTTATATTTATACTCACATATTTATAGTACTTTATCTACCCACTTTGTATTATTATTTCTGTTCCTTATGCCTTGATAAATGTGCAAAACATGCATGTAATATTTTTGTATAAATATACTGAACATTGAATAACAACATTATTTACATTAAATGTTGCCGAAATGAGCTGAATGTTATTACTTAATTTAGCACATACATACAAGTGGCAGATACATTTTCTGAGAGGTAGACAATGAAAAAAAAATTGTTTCAAACCCTTTAAGCAACAAACAAAATGCCCCTGCATTGTTTTGCATTTTGTGACTTTCTGTTGAATAAAAGACAAGTTTTCCAGTCATATACTTTGCCAATGAAAATTTCTTAAAAATCGTGTTAAAATCTCGCCTCGTTCTCGTGAACCCAGGGTCGTGCCTCGTCTCCTCTCATGAGCTAAGTGGATTGAACCGCTGACCTTTCCTTTTGCACCACCATCAGGTCAAATCTTCAAATGAAAATTTAATGAGAAGGCTACCATGAAGTATATTGAGTAGGGCTTGCGATAATATGGCGATATGTTACGATCAACTTCACACGTTATGCTGCACCGTGACTTGTTGTACAAGGGCCTCAGGCTTGACAGAATCTGACACTGCACACCGAGAACCGGACATGATCATCTCAGATCTCCACAATGGTGAAGAAAGCTCAGACACGTTTGTATTTCTTAAGGAAACTTAAGAAGGTTAAACTTCGGTGTTGTCAGAGAATTACAGAGCTTGTCTCAGGGTTCACTTGGTTATATTTTTGCTGGCCAACTATTGGATTTAACCTCAAACTGAGTATTTTGCTTGCTTGCTGGGATCCGGAAAATAGGTTTTTGTTGAGATATGGACTCATGTGGAGAGTTAAATTGAGATAAGGACTCATTAATTGGTGGTTGAACATGGGATTAAATCTTATCATAGAATTTCAGGTAGGCTTATTGACAGACCACAAAAATGCATGCATGTAATGTTTTTGTATAAATATATTGAATAATAAATGACCACATTATTAACATTAAATAGTGCCTAAATGAGCTGAATTTTATTCCTTTATCCAGCGCATACATTTCATTTTGTGACTGCTATGTAAGTATATGCATGCTCCTCAGAGGATAAACACTTCTAAATTTGATGATTACATGACCTAAATGAAACAAAATAGAATGGTAAAATTATTGGTATTTTGTTTATTCCATCCAACACTTATTATTGGGGGAGTAATGAAAATCTTTGCCTCTGAGGGCACAAGTGAGACAAAATGTTCAGTCTTACATTTGATGTGTTACATTAACATATTTCATTTATATTGTTTGGGTAACACGTTAGATAACAGCGTTCAAATTATATTAATTTAATGGTTAGTTACATATAGTTATAGTTTTGTCTCATAAACCAAAGTATATCAGGTCAAACACCACCACTTAAATATGGCTGGGTCAAGCTCTGGTACAGAAGAAAAAAAGTTATGTTGGGAAAGGAGACTTTCCTAATACAGATGAAAGCAATAAAAAGAAAAGGTCAATTTTAAAAATTAATTTCAACTGCAATCCTAGACCCCAGATATTGATAAAATAGGAAAGAGTGACGGCAAAAAATAAACACTACAACCCTGTAGGCCTACTACCAAAGCAAAGACAAGAAGGCGGCGGAAATGAGAATAAGATGACAGCCCTGCAGCACAGAGTAGAGGGCTTTGAAATAAAATGTCATATTGAAACTATTAAGAGGTAATTTATTTAAAGATGTGTCGTGTACTCTAACTGTCTGGCCACAAGCAGCCCATCATCAGCACCAGTGGAACATCCAGGCTTTTATTTAAAAGAAAGGAAAACACAAGAGGGGCTCATTAACAGCATAATGCCATCCAGTGTACCTGGTTTTAACTGTTGATTTAATTTAAACCTGTAACAATAAATTATCTTAATTGTAATGTCTAGCCAAGAGTAGGTTATAATTAATAGCTTAATAATAAAGCCGAGCAGACTTGATGAAAGAAACCACTCTTGAGAATAAAATTTCCAGTAGTACTTTAAAGGGACTGGCTATTCAAGAAAGAGTACAAGTAATGTGTCTCTTATGCACATATGATTGGCAGGGAAACAGAAGAGAAGTCCAGGTTGCTGATGAAAATTCTGACCATTTACTCCCTCCTTATTTCCCTTTCCATGACTGTGGAGAGCCAAACATTTATTATAACGTTGGGGATATTTTCTATCTTATTGTGAGTTCTTTTCAAATGACACCTACACCATCCTTTCAAGCAGTAAATATAGTCCATAACAGTTTGTGTGCAAGGTGAGAGCAGAAGTGTTTTTTGTGTAGTTGTGTGGTTAAAACTTGTTTAGGATCAGATACCACTGATCTCTTATAAGAGGGGCGTGCTGGCTCTCTTGGCCTTTCTGAGAAAGTTGCGAGATGTGCTAGACGCAGGCAACATGCCACATGAAGTTAATGTTAGTGGGGCAACACCCGTGGTTTAATTTTCCTTTGCATAACAACAGACCAGTACTGCTCAGTGGTTAGCACTGCTGTTGGATGTATGTTATCCCTGTGTTTGCATGGCTTATGTTAGGTAAATTTCCAGTCAGTCGCGTTGACCAAGGGACTTACCCTAATTACGATGGATTTAATGAAGAGAATGAATATTGCATACTGTGTATTATTGAATATGTGACAATACAAGTTGATTTGATTTGGAGTCAAGTTATGGCAACCTGACCAATATTAAGCCTCTTTTTGCTCTGTTTTTGGTCTCTCCCTGAGTAGAATATCTGACTCTTTAACTGCTAAATGCTCCACTAAGTTCACCAGCCAGTTGCAAACAGTGGTGCTGAGCAGGTAGTGAGATGTGGGTTTTTAGATTTTTTGCTGACAACAGCTGCTTGCCTGCTGTGGCCGAAAAAGACATTTTGTGGCAGGCCGGAAAGGTAAACAATGAGCTGAAGCTCGTTATAAATCTCACTAAAGCAGAGGTGAGGTGCAGAGACATGGCTAGAAAAGACCCCCTTTTAGACTGTGACATTGTTTTAACATTGTCATTTAACACATGTTTTGTCCACCATCCACCTCAACCTCCTCCTGACATGGATTTTGTCACTCTATATACAGCGCCTGTAATAATTCCTATGGCCATTAGACGACTTCATCACTTGAATGTAAACATATGCCGTTCTGGGACAGTTTCTGAAATGATTGATGCTGTTGTTCTTCTTGTTTCAGACTGCTAATTACCCCAAACAAGCAGTTTAAAGCTTTAATATATCTTTTTCAATCAGTTTTAACTGCATATAGTTGGTTGTCAGTGACAGCTTGGCAGAGAAATGAACAAAGGGTTTTTGTACTGGTATAGACATTAGGGAGAAAACTGGTTTTTTCTGTGATACTTCATGTTACCAAACTAAGCAACTTTCTCAGTTTAACATTCTGTTATAACTGCTTTCAGTAGTTTTGAAGATTAATTATTTGTCTTATATTTCTAATGCCATATGTTGTGATAAAAACCAATGTAGATTCAGATCATAAAGATACCTGCACATCCAGACTAATATGTCTGTGAGACATGACACTCACAAGGTCACTGTGGTGCTCTTAGTTAGGTCAAATATGTCAGAAAATTGAACGTACATAATCCTGTAATGGTAAAACAAGATGTTATACGGTAATGTCAAAGGTGACTGAAGGCATTATGTGAAGTTTAGGTCAAGTTATAATCTTATTAAAAAGTTGGATTGTCCCTTGGAATGTTTCCATTTCATCATCATTTCAGGTAAGTCATGAAGGCAAGTCCCTTTTTCAGCTTTTCATTTTGTTGTTGCAGATTCTGTGGTGAACTCTGTGAACCTGCTGTGCATCCCCAGTAATTGGCTTTTTATTTTATTGTTTTGGTTAAAACAATAGTATTACAGCTTACCTCTTTTAATTATGGTCTTCTGTACTGTACCAAAACTTACATAAATGCTATCTAACTTACATAAACAACTGCATTACAGAAGACTGGGATCTCTATGCTAGACCGCCTCTACCCAAATAGCTCACGAGCTCACATTGTCTGTTTTTACAGATCCAAAAATAGTAACTGTGAGATAGGGTCAAAGGGGAACCCTGCATAATTCCTGGAACTTAGCTAAGCACTCATTGTGCACATAATGACACTAATTGCTGCATGATTTGAGAGAAAAGATTAACACATGGAACTCAGATTGTCATAATTAACAGTTTTGGCGTGCAGATTGAAAATTGTTGATAGAATGAGGTGTTCTCTCACTGTGCTCTCCTTCACATGCTCCCATTACGAGATTTTTTATCATCAAACTGAATCATGCAGTTTGTCCGCATGTGGATGGACTCAATATTTACTCAATAATGATGCAAAATGACCAGCTTTTACATTTTAAGAAATGAATCTGTTACAACAGATTAAACGGACCGCTAAGAGGCTGGAACCAGTCAGCTCCCTGGAACAACCTACACACACTCATCAGCCAAAACTCACCTGCAGCCCACCACACACACGGACACACACCACTGCAGACAAAAAAACAGCCGCCACCCATGCACAAAGAACATCATATTCCCTACAGAAAAACACCTTCATACGAACTTGTCACTTGTGGTGACAATATGGAAGAGAAACTGTTACTAGGTTTTCTTTTTGATTAACCACTCAATCTAGAACGAAAACTAATACACCAATACAACATGTCCCATCAGACAAACAGCAACTTTTGACAAAGAAAAATTTGAATTTGCAATTAAGATTCATTCTTCAAGTAGGACCCTCATAACTGAAATAATAATAGTAACCCAACCGTCTCAATCCATGTGAAAATACATGTCTTAAAAAACTGAACAGATTGCTGTGCCACTTCAGAGGACCTCATAGTATTTGCCAATAATTAATTAGTGAATTTTTAACCACTCCCCTGTGGGTGCATATTTTTTCAATAAGCAAATTACCTGAGGGGCATTTTGTCTAATTCACTGTTTTTTTTCTCATTGTTTACCACTATATTAACTATCATTTCCACATCTAATATTTAGAGGCTGCTTTACAGTGTAAACTGGGGAAATACAAATGCAATCACTCAGTAGGTCCTGGCATCAGATTCCAGGTACAAATTGAACATGAAGTTAACTAACTCTGTAGCATTTAAAGGTTCTAAGAGAACATTTGTCAGCAGTGTAAAATGAACTTCATCCTGGCTGTGTCACAATGCACTAACTGACTGAATGTGAAGTTGAAAGTCTATGGTGGTGACAGATACTACTACAGTCTACATTGAAGCAAAGAGGCATTGTCATCCTTGTGATGTTCCTTTCATGCGCAGCGTATTTTAATTCCTATCATACCCCTATGTCAGCTCCCGCGCTGCTACCTCTTATGCCCGTCCTCCTGAGCCTATTTGGGGAAGATAGCTCATTACAAAGTGTGATTCTTCCTCTTCAGAGGAACTGCCGTTGCCTGTCAGCACAAAGGAATTGCCTGCCTGCTCCCAATCTGGAGATCAAGAGAGTGACGAGAAGAGATTGTCCTCGCCCACGGATGACAAGCCTGGACTATGGTGAGAGCCTACTGTTGACAATAGGAACCTATAAATGACAGTACTTTCCACAACACAAATGTCATACGGGGACAGTGATGGCTTTTTGTATTCCTACTTTTTTTTAAATGCAAACTACAATGTGTAAACACAACATTGAAATATCGCCTCTTAAAGTTGTTTATGCAAACGTGTTGGTTGCAGTTTTACACATCCATCATGGAGCAACATTAGCATTGATTTAGAGTCATTTTTCTGGCCACCTGATTAATTTAGGCCTTAGTGCTGATGTATTGCTCAGAGCATATTTTTTTGAATGACTGGTTACATTATTTTTTATATGTCCATATAAGGCTCCAGTGTGAACAAAAGAATAATATGATGACACGCATCACCTTATCACACAAAAGTTAACAATGAGGCCCTCTCAATTTTCACGGCCCGCTTTTCATTGCCCCTTACTGGTTTCCTCTCGAGGTCACATGACAGATGTTCAAAACTTTGTGTCCTTTTCATTACATTCATTACTGATTCTGGCACCTCTATCCATCTATCTATCTATCTATCTCTTTTTCGTTTACCATGACTCCCGCTAGAGCAGAATTGTGACGATGGGAGCTCTACGCATGTAAAAAAATCCAACCTGTATCTGAGTTGAACCCCATATGAAAGTGGCCCAAATCTGAACTGGAAGAGATCGGATTCCATGTGACTTGGCCTGTTCACACTGAAAATCTGATTTAGGTCACTTTGGCCCGCAGTCTGAACGCAGCCTAAATTTACTCACCTTTTGCTCCAATCACCAGCTAGACGCCAACTTTGTCTGCATGCTGTGTGGTGCTGAGCAATTGCACAGTGAGTTTCTCAAAGCTTTTTCACAGCTGCAGCTGGAAAAAAGATCGACGTGAGAATTGATCAAAAAAGTAACCAAAATAGAGCTAATAGACTGGCTGTTAGACTGCTCTCATAACATCCTCGGCCACAGCCCCTAATATTTTCCCCTTTTTTACCTACACAACTGTAGCAAAAAGCTGATCCTAAGCTGTCAGAATATGCCACTGTTCTATTTTTCAGGAAATATAAGAAAAGACAAAAAAAACATTTTCAGCCTTACTTCCGTGCTTGGCATGGATAACCTATCCTTCATTTCTTCTCTTTTCAGAACAGCACATACAAGTAGAAACTTAAACCACAAACTCAGACCACCTAACAGGTACCACATGCATATTTTCACATGCTATCTGTCTGTACATATAAGATTATGGGTCTCCCTCTGGTCTCTGATCACCTTGTACAAACAGCGTATCTAGAAGGTAAAAGTGGTTCACGCCACTTGCAGAACAACAAGAGGAAGAAGAACTTTCATAATGGTGCATAGCTGTGACGCACTTTATGCTTTTATACCTTTATGTATTTTAACTATTCATTAGGCCTTTCAGACATGCACCTCGTTACGTTTGTCTGTTGCAACTTTACACGTCGCTCATACTGACAGCCTTGTTTACCAGTTGTTTACTTTCTCCACCTTTTTTGCCACCCGCCTTGAAAGATCTACAAAAAGACATCACACAATGAGAGCAGGTTCTTTTTTTTTTTGAATATTTAGGATTGTACTTTTTTTGTTTTTTCATTTGTGCACATTCTTGCACATATTCCATACTGATTTCTTTCTCTATAACACAGCAGGCCACCACTTTCTCTGCTATTGTTTCAGTTTAATGAATTCAGGAAAGTGAATATAATAGTGGAAATATTGTGTACACTCTCAACTTATCTTCTTCTTTCAGGTATCCTCAATCAGGGAAAAATGAATTAGCATGTATGGACCGTTTAGCTCCACAGGGCTCATTACATTCACTTTGGAGGGAGAGTCACACTCTGAAGGAAAATGGTTTCCTTCGTTGTCAGCAACCACTTTCTGCACAACTAATGGCTGTTATATTTCTTCAACAATCCCTTTTAGGTTTCTGTTGTTCCCTGCAAATATGAATGTTCGTGCCCCTGGGAGTTGTTCCATTTTAAATCTCTCACTCTCTCTCCCACAACAAAACAGCGAGGCGCCAACATCTCAGCCATGTCACCGCTCTTTAAATAGGACTTCATATGTTTGAGTTCTCTGTGGTCGTTAGCCCCACCTGGATACTGCGAGCGTCTCCAGGTTGGTTCATTTTTCAATTTTCCTCTTAGTGCCATGGGGGCAGCTTTTGTCCTGGTTCCGTTTCCATGCTAATTGGTTGATTTTACAAATGTACCATTGTTCTTGCTCGACATACAACTGTTCGTACTTGTGGCTCTGTGCCTGCTGCTTTCAGTATCAAAGCTTTCTTAAGCCAAGAAGCGTGCTCAAAGTGAGCTCAAAGCATGGCACAGATGTCTGAACCCCCACAGAAAGTGCAAACGCTCACTCTGTGTTTGGTTCCATCTGGACGCAGAGCGGCGTGTGCGGGCGGCAGAAAACAAGCCGACCTGAAGTTTAGAGTCAGCTGAGTGTCTAGTCGGCCAACATGAGAGATAGCATAATGAGAGAGCAACTTTGAAGTACAGAGTGTCCAGAACATAGAGGAGAAGACCTTTCCAATCGGAGCCCAGCTCTAAGTGGGTCATACAGTTTGCCTTTGTTACCAGATGCTGTTTGTTTTAGTCCTTGTCTCGCTCTTCCTTGGAAAACAAATGCTGGCAACCACTGTGCCCCTTCTCCTACTGTGCTGTTTAGACTTTTACATGATTGAGTGACTTTATGTTAATTGCAATGTTACAAAAATGTTTTTTTTTTGTCTCTGCAGGCATTTATGGATTCTTTCCAAAATGGAATATCTATTTTACTCATTAATGTTTGTTCAGTTCCTGCTGGAGGTGGATTTACTCCAGCCTGAAGACTATAAACAGCATCTTCGGAACATCCTCACATTTTTTTCTTCATTTTGGTAAATTTTATTTATTCCTCATTGATGGAATTCCCGCTGGTGATAACACAGGGTCGACAGGGTCACATATTTAAATGATGTTGCAAAATAACTCACAAAAATAAGTTTATATTTACCTTTAACTGGACATAATGATAAAACTTGCTTATAAACTGCTGATTGTCAAACCTCTTCAATAGCTGACACATGCTGATAGGTTGCATTCATCCGATGGCCACTGTACACTGCACGATAGGAGCAAGCTTGCAGGTTTATTGAATGTCACACTGTGTGAGACGGGTATAAAAGATTCTTGGGTGCAATTTCTTACAGACAATACAATATCAGTTTTGAGACATGTCAGATTGTGTGATCAATTGCACATCATCCATTTCATATTTTGAAAGCGCAGAAAAGTCCCAAAAACCTCTTTTCTTAACTTTTCAAAAATGTCAATTTCAAAGCTGCACTGACTTGTGTATTCTGTGTCATTTCAAGTTTGGTTGGTTTGCATCTGTGGGTTGTAGCAGCGATCACACTGTGAGAACTAAAGAGAAAGTTTCTAACCGTATTATCTAGGACCACCATTTTGGGCCGATATTTTTTGGAAGGTTTCACCACATTTCTCAATTTCTGAAATAAGTTCTCCTCTGGGACAGGGCCAAAAATCCAACCGTCCTGGAAATTCTCATGACCCTTTAATACTACATATCTACTAATGTACAATTTTCATCCATCCAGTAGTTATTGAGATATTTCAGTCTAGACCAAAGTGGTGGACCGACTGACATTGTCACTGCCGCCACCCAGGCTACAAATCTGACACAATACACTACAAACATGTCTGACTTTTGTTCGTCTTTGAATCCATAAAGCCATGTGTCTTTTAGCACTACCAGGGTCATGATCTATTTTAAGTTTCTTATAGACAAGCAGGTACAGTAACTTGGACTCTACAGAGAAAATCCTCACCCTCACTGTTCAGAAATACTTCTCATTCTTTTGACCCTAGCATTTACACTATTTCTTTAGAACCCTTTAGCCACAATCCATGTTAAATTGACAGTTCTCCTGACCTTTTTTGCTGACGGGAGTATTTTGATAGACAGAGAGCCCAGTGATTTTTTTCATTTCAGTTTTTAATATCAAAGAAGTGTCTTGCTCCTTTCTGTTCATCTCTCACCCCCGCCTCCCCAGCTCTCGCCATTCCTCTCTTTCTCTCTCTCTCTCTCTCTCTCTCCAACCAGTATCTAACCTGTCTACTATGATGACCATTAAGGCTGGGCCAGCGGTGCCGGTGGGCCTGCTGCTTCCCTGCTTGCGTCCCCATTGCACCGCAGCGAGCTTGCTGGCCTGGAGCTGCTAACAAGCTGTGCATTCAGACAGTTGATGCTACAAATGGAGCTGTGCAGTGGACCAACTCCAGAGATGAACAACTGAAGCGCTGCTGAATCCTTTCAGCAAGGGAGTGAGCAAGACCTCCTGCTCTCAGCTGAAGCCAACACTGGAGCTGGCTGGCATTTACATACAGCCATAAGTGAACTGTTCAGCATGTGGGTACATGTGTCATTCATTCTAATTTCACACGTATACTACACTATAATACACTGTTATAAATACATAAATAATGTATTGTTAAGGTAACAGGAATCGCCCACCAGCAATTTTGGTTATGGTGAATTAAACCAAATCCATACTCTACATTGAGGCAAGACTGCAGCACTCTGTAACAGTGAAATATTATCAAGACAGAAATACATACAGAACTTGTGTCACACTCTGCATGTCTGTCTCTGTTTTCCCCTTCTCTCTCTCTCTCTCCCTACCTGTGTCTCGTTAGCCTCATGTCTTTCACCTGTGTTGCTCCCGCCCTGCTCATTAGTCCGTGTGTATATATACCTTGTGTTTCTGTCTTGTCTTTGTCGGGTCATTGTTTATTGTCACCCAGTGTTGCAGTTTGTTCCCGTGTCTTCAGCCTTACTCGCCGTGTCTCCCTGTTACCCTGCTCACTTTTGGATTCTGGTTTTCACCCTTTTGGATTTCTGTTGGACAGCCTTTGTTTTTGGACTCAGTCTATCAGCCACTCTGTTTGTAAGTGTGCTCGTCTTTTGTTGTATTAAACCCTTCTGAACTGTTCCTGCTGGCTTTCGTGTTCTGCATTTGGGTCCTCCAACCTACTACCTGCTTCACCATACAAAACCTTGACAACTTGTAGCCCACTGCTTCATCCTGTATCATGCTTCAGTTTATGCATAACATCTTGTTTGCCTTTTATTGAGGTAAGAATGTGCCAAGTCAGTTTTTTAACTGGAACACAGTCAAACTTAGCACACTTACTCAATAGCTGTAGATATGTAGATGTAGTTACTCTATACTTTTACTATTTACTACATTTCAGTGAGACATGTTGTAGTGAATACATTTACAGTATCTGAGCCAGAAAAACTCTTTGAAATGAAAGCTGAAGTAGTTCAGTATGCTAAATGATAACTGTAGTAAACAACGTCATCATGTCCAGTATTTTTCAACCTAGCGTATTTCCCGTAAATGTGGCTAATGTGCCTCTATGGGTCAAGCTAACTTTGTACAAACAACCTGCACTGTAGAGCTTTGAGGAAATGCTATGTATCATGAAACCAAACCAAACCAACACCATGCTTTCCTTCCCAGATTCAAAATAACCACAACACCTTTTGCCACTTTTTGTACTGTACTTAATAATGAGGAGTTTGTACATACAGTTACCAAACAGACAAGAATCATTACAATTACACACCTGGTATTAATGTGGCTGGTAACAATAGCAAAGAGGAAAAAGGATGGGAGAGCTGAGGAGGGAGGCAATGGAGAGAAAAAACTAGGATAAAAGGAGGAGGATGTGGGGTAAAGAAGAATAAGGGACAGTAAAGAGAGAGGGAACATCCAGCCAGGAAAGGAGAAAAGGAGATGTTGGTGTGAGGAGCTGACACCAGCAGTGTTATTGGCAGCTGCACGCTGAAGAAGCAGAGACGTTCTCTTTTTCTGCCTCTTTATTTCACTCTCCTGCAGTCTTTCTTTCGCCTTAGATTATCCTTGACTTGGTTTCCCCACCTCATATTGTCTGACTACAAGTCCACACACACACACACACACACACACACACACACACACACACACACACACACACACACATATCCTTACAGTTGAGAGAGAGCAGAGAATGGCCAGCACACAGGGGAACAAACAGCGTGCTGCATTTATAGAATGGGCTCCCTGATGGCCCGGTCCTATCAGCCTCTATAATCAATGGAGGCGTCGGGGAGAGCGCAGCCACAGCTCTCAGGAGGAAAAGAACAGACTTCTGGCACCTGCCAAGTCGGCAATAAAGAAATACAAATGACCTGTTAATTACAAAGACTTTGACTCCGGAGAAAAGATCAAGTTAAAGAATTCAATAAAAACAAACATTTTTCCCATTCTTTACTAAACTGTGATCCTCAGTGAAGAGGCTGCATATCTGACACTACAGTGCAATATGCATTCAGGCTCACATGGGACCCGTGCAGACTGAGTCAGGTATTTCACAAAATGAGAACTAGTCGGTTTTTTTTTTGTCGATTTAGTATTTCAATCTAAGAAAAAAAGCTAATGTGAAACTCTTTTGCTGTGAATATTGTAATAGTGCTCATAGACATGAACACAATGAGTGTTTTGATCGACGTCACTCTGTTATGACATGCTGCGTATCAGTGCATGTGGTGCAGGAGAGGGCAACTCCAGGGGAGCTGCCAAGCATAATGTTATAAATGTGCTGAATAGCCAATTGCGTGGAGAGAGGAGGTCTGAGAAAGCTTGCCTCGCCTTGACAACATCCATGCGCTCTGATTGTTAGAATATCAATAAACAGGTTAGCTGTGATGCTTGGGAATAGGGGACCAAGCTCTGTAGATTTCTCTTCCCGTCTCGCCGTAATGATTTCTCCTGGTGATAAGGGTAACCTTGAGTCTTGATGTCTCGGAAAATGAGCCCTTTTCTGTTCTCGCCGCAGTTATTGTCATGTGAGCGTCACGTTGATGGTATCTCTCAGGACGCAGTTATAGTGAACTCATCGAAGCTACGTATGAATATTGAGATTGATTTCATGCCCTTGGTTGTTGATGAATAGGTGCATGCATCCATCATTGTGTGTGTGTGTGTGTGTCGGGGGGACTTTAGATTAAGAGAAAACACAATAATATGCTCTTATCTCTTTGTTAATGGACAATATTGGCTTTTTTTCAATGACATATGCTCTGATGACCTCACTCAGAATAAAGACTTTAAGTCAAGGCATTGCGTGCAAAGAAAGAGGGGCAAATAACATGAAAGTATCTGCTGCTTTTTAAAACCATCAGTTTAAATGTTGTATCCTCCAAATATTACTAAAATGTATGTGGTAATGTTGTGTTTTATGGGTCCATCATTTCATAATCATTTTCCTGGAAAAGAAACAGTGTACTAGTAATAGGGAAACTGTAAACAGTGTTCTGAGAAGTACATTATATTTATTGTAATGTCTCGAGTGTAAGATAAATAACCACAACATTATGCCGTAGTTATACAGTTGGGCAAAGTTTATGTGCAGGTTTTGGTTTTCGGAGAAATTTCCTTGATAGAACAGCTTTAATCTGAATGACTGTAAAACCTGTGTCTTTGTATAAAATACGAAGCTAGAGCTAGAGAAGTGGCTTAGCCTACCTTAGCATAAAGATTGGGAGCAGGTTGGAGCAGCTAGTCTGACTCTATTCGACACATTTTATTTGCTTAATGTGTACAAATACCAGAATGTAACAATGGAAGTTTGTGGGTTTTACGGGGCCAGAGTTTCCTCCTCTTCCAGTTTTTATACCAAACTATCGGTATCAATCGTCTCATCTCGGCCCAAAACGTTAAACTTTTCCTTTAAACACAGTAAATATTCATTAATTATTTGACATTTTAGTTTCCATAGTTATTTACTGGTATTTTGTAATTTTTTTACATGCTCAGCTGATCTGCTTTGCACTGACAAGAAATTGGTAAAACTTGGAATTACATTTTTGTAAAAAAACAAAAAAAACAAAAACAAAAGGGTACTGATTAATCGAAATGTATTGGAAGTGTAGTACTTGAACACTGTCTCTATTTCTTTATAATAAAAGCACCAAATTACATAGTGCCTTAAAGAAACCTTCCTTAGAAACTATCTTGTAGCTTTAAGAAAATTATAGGACCTATGCAAGTGTTATTTTGAGATGTTTTATATCAAATTTCATCTCTTTTCTTTTCATACACAACAGTGGGATACAGAAATATATAAATAAAAATCTTAAAAACAATAATATGAAACATACCATAATAAGATTAGCAAGTGCAAACCTAAAACCATTCCAACAATAACTGTGGGTTTAACACTAGGTTTAGTCAGGTAAAGGAGGGGATGGAGGGTGAAACTGCAGCTCGTCGATATGCGCAATGAGAGGCTGCCAAGTCAAATTTAGGGTATGTTAAATTTTTCCACTTTCATGAAGTGAAGTACGCTAGTTATACATTGTCAGTGCGTTGGAGGAGAAACACTTCTCCACTTTTCCAAGGAAGCAAAAGGTGAAGACTCAAGATGAAATAAAGCCGCGGAGAAATAAAGCCTGACAGAGTGTTTCGTATACAAATTCCAAGTAGGCTATGTATTTAGGGGGGTACAGGACCAAAACATGTGAATTAGATTGGTAGGATCTCTGTAGCAGGCACATACATGGGTCAATATTTGGGTCGATTCTTGCCTGGATTCTGCACCTGGTCCAGTGTGCCCTGTGGATAATTTTGCACTGAATCAGCCCATACCTGGCATAAATAGAAGAAGAGTATTGACACCTGACTGATCTTAAAGTAACAGCTAACTATAACTGCAGCTCACAAAGATTACTATAAAATATAGAAATTGCACCTTTAAGGCATGGGTGAGATCCAGAAGAAGGTCAATAGGTGAGGCAGCGGGGATGGATGAAAAACCATGGTACTGCTTACACTCAAGTCCCTGACTTCAAAGTATCTCACACGGTGAGCTCTAGGAATGCCAGGTCTGTCAATAAGTTGTTCAAATGAGGCACATATGTCGTCTATCTGTCCGGAGACTGAACAGTAAACAACAAAAGATAGAAAAACAGTGTGACCGGGGTGTGATGTGGACATTTATAATGAGAGAAACAAAAACAATGTTTATGGCAGATCTCCACAGTTTGATTACCCAAACCTACTTCATCATACGTTTCACTGTTCGCAAGACAATGTAGCATTCCACAGTTTTCCAGAACAGTAAGCTTAGCTGCTAACTCACAACACTGACATTTTGACACACAGCACTGTACAGTTCATTCTTTCATTTGTGTTTAAAATTAGTTCAAGTCAAACACAATCACTGTTGTGGCCACTCACCATCTTTCCCTGCTTTGCCTGCATACACTCAATTACAGTGATGTAGTGTGTTACACTGCTACAAGCACAAACACATTTCTCTCTTTGTTTCATTTGCTGGACAGCACCATGAGAAACACTACCTTTGTTAATAACACTTGCAGGAGGCATGCAGGGAATTTAAGTCACTACTCAACTGTAACAAAATTATTGTTTAAGCTGCTACATTACTTTGAAGCATTAATCTTCCTCATGCCATTGATTTTTGCTCTTAGATTTCTGAGAGGCCATGTAATGGCAAGCCTCCATTGGTATCAGTGATTATATTATAAGGGGTTTAAAAGAAGATGGTTACATTGTGAAATATACCATCTATTACAAATCGAATAAAGAGAGAAAAAGTTATTTTGGAACATTCCTTATGTCATTAGCCATCCTTTGACCTTTAAGTGCAAAGTGGTTATATTTTAGGGGATGCAATCACACGTGATAATAGATATAAAAATATCAAGTACCTTTTCTTCTAAATGGGTATATCACATATCACATTTTGGGATGAGAGCGTTAACATGCAGTTAAATGAATTGTGGCTCAATTTTGTGAGTGCAGGGAGAAGGTATGCAGTGGAGCAGAGATAAGAGCCTTTGCAGCACAGACGAGTGGAGGAAACGTTCATTCAGTTGCCGTCTGCTAAAGGAAAGAGGACCAGATAAGGACTATAGCTCTTAGGGCTTCTAAGGCTCAAATCATCTGCCTCAGACTCGTTGGATCTCAACAGTTTTGCCTTCAAGTGTATTAGATATATGCAACTGCCTGACATTCAAAGAGGCTGTAAAAAGGAGACACTTTCCTTTTGGATTTCTGTGACAATTTGTCTGTACGGATAGAGTTTCTGCAGGCAGACAGATGGAAGAATAGGCAGCCAGGCTCTTCTCAGCAGGCGTATGCTGGCGACCCAGTCCCTACACCCTCATACTGAACCTGTATGTCCAAGACAAGGTGATGGTGGGATGTTCAAAAGGGAGCCCATTTCGAGGTGGAAATATTGTTTCTTCAAAAGCTCTAACATGTTTTTTACATGTTAGAGCTTTTGTCATTCAATAATATTACAATGGTAATGTGTTTTTTATTTAAGGTAATGTAGGTAATATTTACCTTTTAATTTAATTAGGGACCCTCATTTTCACAAAATCAAGTAAACATTATAAATAATTTCTGATTTACTGTTGGGATAACTGTCGTGTACTGTATAGCCTATTCAGGGCCAGCCCAACCCTAAAAAAGATTTTTTGTTGGCCCCAAATCCAACCTACCAACCACAAAATCACATACACTGGCCATAACCGAAGAAATATACACACACTCTAGAGATGGACAAATTAATTAACAACAAAGGAGAATGTAGAGGGCTGTGGTATTGCTGTTTTGACCTCTGCAGCTGCAGTCAGAGGGAGTAGATGCCCCTGAAGTCTCTGACGAAGTTTCCTCAGTAGCAGTCACGTCTGCCGACGAGGTAGATGGTCCTGGTGTAGCTCCAAAATATTTAAATAAAGCCCCACAAAAGATTATACAATAGATTATTATATTTTAAATATAGATGAGAAGACATTCCATAGGTATGTTATATGTATTTTCCAGGCCTATTTACTAACCACACAATAATCACTTTTATCCAAAAATGCAAATTTTCCAAATATGTCTTAAATGGTTATACTGTATATATTATTTAAAATTTAAGATTTAAAATAGCTAGAAAACAAATATTTAGCTTTTTATTATTTATTTATCAAATTGGACATAAAATATGTTATGTATTAAAATAATAAATCAAAACACAAATTTAATGTTGCAAGAAAACATTGGTAACTACAAGCACAGCTAGCCCTTTTAAATTATAAATCAAGAAGAAATTGAGCTTGTTCTAATGAAAAATGTTTTTACAAAATTAATTTTACATACATAACTGTCTAGCCAGCTTACCAGGTTCAAATTATTTGGTTATGTTCAGTTTAATTGGTTCAAAATCACAACTTTATGGTGCAAGAAAACATTGGTTGGTAGCTAACAAGCTAAGCTAGCCTTACAATAGCAATTCCTGCCTCTAGGGGGTGCGCGACAGGAATAATGTAATGGTGGTGTAGTAGTATAATAACTATAGCAATTATTTTTTGTGGAACTTTTCATGAAATAAAAACTTGAATTGAAAACTTTCCTTTGAAACCTTAGTTTAAAAGTAAAAACGTCAACGTCTTGTCATCATAGAAAAAGATCTTCAGAATTTGATGTTTATTGCACCTTCAGTAATATCGGCTGTGGGCAGGACACTGAGCAAATAAATAAGTAAAAAAATAATAACTTTAACTATATATATTTTATATTATATTTTTTTTGGGGGGGGGGGCAATGGTCAAGAAGTAGAAGGGGGTCCGGTGCCTTACAATCAAGGAGGTTATTTGATGCTTACTCAGGTTATCTAGCAGTGAAAAAAATTGGGTGCGCCATCGTACTTTAGCCCAGGAGGTTGCTGTTTGTTTCCCGTGTGAAACATTTAATGTCTTTATGTAAGTTATGCAGTAACGTTACTTAGGTTATGTAAGTTAAGTCATGTAATGTTGTTATTTTAACCCAAACCATGATCTTTTCCTAAACCTAAGCAAACACTTTTGGTGCCTCAACGCAACCCAATTGTGAAGGTTCACAACGTTAACAACTAGTTTTGCTTTGAAAGTAGATGGATTTATGATGTTAACTTGATCATATTGCATATTTATTTTTGCTTGGCCTTAAAAAGTGACGTGTTAAAAAGTGACGCCGAGGGGTCTGGACCAAGCTTCCATGTGTGACGAGTTAGGATTGAGAATTTGCAGACAAATTCTAAAATGAATAAATAAGGTTAAAATACAAATTAAAATAAATCCACGCTATAGATAATAGAAATATTACTACAACACAAATGTGCTTCAAATACCAAGTGGCTAAATTACTACAAAACATGACAAAAACAAAAGTTAGTTCACAGGGAATGGCTAATCACACACTGCGCTGCTTGTCACCCTTCACATTTTTGTAAATATTTGATTATTTCTTTTCATGTGACAACAATGTAAAGTAGTGAGTGTACAGCTTGTATAACAGTGTAAATTTGCTGTCCCCTCAAAATAACACATCACACAGCCATTAATGTCTTAACCGCTGGCAACAAAAGGGAGTACACCCCTAAGTCAAAATGTCCAAATTGGGCCCAATGTTTCTATATTTTGTGGGGCCAGCATTATTTTCCAGCACTGCCTTAACCCTCTTGGGCATGGAGTTCACCAGAGCTTCCCAGGTTGCCACAGGAGTCCTCTTCCACTCCTCCATGATGACATCACAGAGCTGGTGGTTGCTTGTGCTCCTCCACCTCCCGTTTGAGGACGCCCCACAGATGCTAAATAGGATTTAAGTCTGGAGACACGCTTGGCCAGTCCATCACCTTTACCCTCAGTTTCATTAGCAAGGCAGTGGTCGTCTTGGAGGTATCTTTATCATGTTGGAATACTGCTCTGCGGCCCAGTCTCCAAAGGGAGGGGATCATGCTCCAAATAAGTGTATCTTCATCAGACCACAGGACATGGATCCAGTAATCCATGTCCTTAGTCTGCTTGTCTTCAGCAAACTGTTTGCGGGCTTTCTTGTGCATCATCTTTAGAAGAGGGTTCCTTCTGGGACGACAGCCATGCAGACCAATTTGATGCAGTGTGCGCAGTATGGTCTGAGCACTGACAGGCTGACCCCCCACCCTCATCCTCTGCAGCAATGCTGGCAGACTCATACGTCTATTTCCCAAAGAGAACCTCTGGGTATGACGGTGAGCACGTGCACTCAACTTCTTTGGTCGACCATGGCGAGGCCTGTTCTGAGTGGAACCTGTCCTGTTGAACCGTTGTATGGTTTTGGCCACCGTGCTGCAGATCAGTTTCAGGGTCTTGGCGGCAATCTTCTTATAGCCTAGGCCATCTTTATGTAGGGCAATAATTCTGTTTTTTTAGATCCTCAGAGTTCTTTGCCATGAGGTGCCATGTTGAACCTCCAGTGACCAGTATGAGGGAGAGTGAGAGCACTAACTTCAAATCTAACACACCTGCTCCTCATTCACACCTGAGACCTTATAACACTAACGAGTCACATGACACTGGGAGGCAAAATGGGTAATTGGGCCCAATTTGGACTGTACTCACTTTTGTTGCCAGCAGTTTAGACATTAATCGCTGTGTGATGTGTTATTTTGAGGGGACAGCAAATTTACAGTTATACAAGCTGTACACTCACAACTTTACATTGTAGCAAAGTGTCATTTCTTCGTTGTTGTCACATGAAAAGATATAATCAAATGTTTACAAATATGTGAGGGGTGTACTTACTTTTGTGAGATACTCTATATTTATTGTTGGTAACACAGAAGATGAGGGGAGCGAATATGAAATTTATTTATTGTAAATTTTCCTATTCAAAACAATGACCTTTTGGTTTGGTCTCCCTAACACCCACACATCCTCCCTTTCCCTACTCAGTGATTCACCAACCAATCATCCCCCTCCCTCCCAGCTCCAGTATCACTCCTGATGATGCTTTTGAGCAGAAATTAAGTATCAGTGTGATTTCCATATTTTAACTCCAAGCTCAGTGATGCCAGTGCCTTTTTTGTGCCAGCAATAAGTCTTATGAAAGGAGCTGCCCTGGGGCCATACGAAATAACTTCTGTACAATATGAAGTGGGCCAACAATATATAAAGAAAATGTCAGCCATTATTTTAAAATTATGCGTGCCACTTTTTTCTTTGCAGATGGCTGTTGGACAATGTTCTGTCTCAGCATCCTCTCAAGGACATACTTTCTCATATTTTCTAAAACTGCTCAGTTCCCCTTGCTGGGCAGGGAAATTGTTTCAATTAGAATCACAGAGGAGTTTTTCATTTGCTTTTGACTAGCTGGTTTATCATTTGCTATAAAGATAAAGTGGGCAACACAAACAAGACTCATTATCATCACTGGCATTTTGTGTTTTTAACCATCCTCTCGTTTTTCTATGGACTATGTGTCTGCGTATGCTGCCATCTCCCTCAAGATTGAACACTTTGCATTAAAAACTAGGCCACCCTGGCAGCCTGACAAATGAAGGCAATAGCATGTTTGGAGACACCTCGTTCAACAGTTATTGAAGTTGATAACTTATAATTTGCATATAGATAAGGCATTCTTACCTAGACTAAATCTTTAGCATATAAAGTAGAATTGTACTGTTTTTTGTTCTTCAAGCTGAATTGTACTGACAAAAGCTGGCACACAATTTGAGGGTGGATTGATTCAAATGTTTGGGTGGCGCTTGGAAGTTAGTGAAGGCAAGAATGTCAGTGTGCCACTTGAGGATGTCATTACAAATGACAAATACTCATTAGGCCTTAAAGATGACACAAAAAGTGAGCATTTTCTCTGTTTGGTAAGACAATAACTACTGTGCAATTACCCAGTCGGGCTGAATTTAAACCATAAATACTACTGTTCCAGGACGAATCATGCATGAATCATCTAATAAAGTAAGCAAATAAGCAAATGCAGAGGAAGAATCTGTTCACATGCTGAAAGGAACTCAGTGAACAGCCAAATATAAGCCACCTTTCTGGGAGCTTTAAGTTCTTATTTCAGTTGCAGCAAGTCCTAAATTAAGCTAAATGCATGTTTGTGTTTGATACCATTACTGCTGATTTAGCTTTTTCACAGGTTGTCTTGAAACAGGAATTACCCTGCGAAAAAAAAAGTTAAGGAGCTCATCAGACACTGCAGGGATAAGCCTGGTTAATACCCTGTGAACTAAACACCACACTGTTAATGCAGACTGCCATTTTACCAGCTGCCAGGGACGAGGAAATTGCCACCCAAGTGAAACTGTCAAAAACATGAAATTGTATATAGTTGAATCTTTTCATCAGATGTACAGTCTGTATTAAAATGCTTGCACAAAGGCACTGTAGAGTATGCTTTAAATGTGTTCTTTGAAAAATAATGCAGATAACACAACACATTAATGCTATTATGAGGATCATTCTGAGAAATTAAATTACATCCATGAATGTTAAACAAGGTCATTGTCATTTTTCATTGTAACTTAGACATGTGCAGTACACCCAATATACACTGTAAGTTACACTTGGCATGCTAAAATGATCTGTAATTATTCAGATCACAGGATTTTGAGTTTTAACCAGAAAAAGTTACTTTTTGAGGACTAATATTACAAGCTATGATGATAATGCTATCTGTCTTTATGTCTACCAAATGCTACCGATACATTTAAAATGCACAATCAGGTAAAAGCTTGTTTGGATTCATTGAAGGGTGTGTATATCATTTGACTAACGATGCGATTGATCACAAGACATATCTTTTTGATACTGCCCTTTAGTGGTGTCGACAAGCATGGCATATGCTAAATGATGCCATTCATTTTTTAACCTAACTCAAACTAAACATACTAAACATTTAAACATGACAAGTTTCTTATGTATTAGGGAAAGGTAACATTAAAGGAGCAGGATCTCATTATGTATAGAGTCAGTAGCCATGTTTCCTTTAACGTTTTTTATGTGCATTTTGAAGTATCACATTAGAAAAGGTTGATGGCAATGGCAAAATTCAAAAGAAAATCCTTGATTTCGCAAAAACGTTTTTACATTCGCTTGAGGTGGTTTTCGCTTTTGTCGAAAAAGAGTAAATGCGCTAAATAGGAGAAGGAAACACTTTTGCTAAATAAGTTCTGATGTAGCGAACATGTAACTTACATCTGATCAGCTGTTTCTGCTGTCGGCGTCTTGCCGGATATTCTCACAACGTGCAGACACATGGCTAGCAACTTGTCCGCTTAAAATACATTTCTGGGGACCTCTCTCCATTTTTCTAAGATCACTAGCCCCCAGTTCAATGCGACTGGTTGTTTCTGGTTTTGAACCCATACGTCTTGTTTATTACAGCCACGAGTAACATCCACGACTGACGTAACTACGCTTGCTGTAGCCTGGTTTATTTGCTCCAAACCAGCTGATGGAAATGACATATTTCGCATTTACTTTTTTATTTTTCGCAACATTTCAAAAGTCCTCTTAAAATTTGCATGACAATTAGATGTAAACATGGCTAGTGAAAGGGGAAATGGAGAGAGCAAAGAGTTAGCAAAGTTAAAATATTCCTCTTAACTGTGCTAGCATAACCACTTATTACAGTTGGCAGCACATTAAGCTGTAAACACAACACTGACAATTTATCACCATATAAAGTTAAAATGGTAAACATGTTAGCAAAAAAGTTGCTTATTTACACAGCAGACAACAATAGCATTCATTTGGCACAGTGATTCTGGCCACTTAAAAGACACAAATCCAGTTTTCACTCTGCACTCTCCAAGCTCTCTTTTGGTCTTCACCAACTGCTGCTAACTTTGTCTGCCTTTTGGTGTTGGACAGGAGCGTATTGGGCGCCAATCCACCAATCTGGAGGAATCTAGTTTAATCTGGCATGATATTC